>NW_004797549.1:901813-903097 GCF_000002075.1 Aplysia californica
GTTAAACTTGGAGGTCCCGCCTCTTATTTAAAAAAACAAACTAATAGAGTTGATAGGGGCGTTATACCTGTACCATTTCACCATTTATATCATCATTATTGTCTAAATTGTGTCGATGGGGATTTTTTTTTTTAAACAACCTAGATTCTACATTTGTAAAATCATAATTTATTTATCGTAATCATTATAAATGTTTACTAACATTGTTTGTTATTGTTGTACGTTTTCTTTTTCTGGCTGTTGTTATTGTCAATATATTAATTTTCTTGTCATAAGTTCAGTTTTATTGATACATTTGTCATTTTAACTCTAATTGCTATTACTGGGTGTTACAATAAACCATAATTATTATTATTATTTGTATTAGTATTAGTATTATTATCATCATCATCATTTTCAAAGGGTGAAAAGGAACGACAACAAAATGAATATAACTAAGTTTGAAAGCTGAACTAAGAATTAAAATATAGGTAATAAAATAAAATTAAAGTTCAAGAAAAAGTGAGATTCCAGAAGAATAGAAACACATGAGCCAAAATGAAAATAATACGTTCAGAAATGAAAAGTAGATGTAAGGTAAGGAAAGACATAGAAATAGGTGTAAATTAAGAGATCAGATTTTTTTAAAGAAGGAAAAACAGGGGGGAAAAGATAGGAATACACAAAGAAATAGAAATAAGAGGGAAAATAAGAATGAGTAAAGGTACACATTCAAGCATGAAGAAAGGCAAAGAATAAAAGGATAAGCATTGAGAAACGAAAAAAGACTTGTAGTAATAGAAATAAGAACTATAGTAGCAGTGCGCAGTTAACCACAATTTGAGTTTTTAAAAATTAATAAAATAATAACCAAATCAACAACAACAAAAATCTGAATATATTTGTTATGGTAATTTAAAAACCGAAACAATAAGAATAAGAACAAATACAAAAATGTTACTAAAAAAATAAGATTAAGATGAATGGTAAGAAAATAAGCGTAATAATAGGTCTAGTTGAAAGTGTACAAATTTATTTGACCCTCTTTTTTTTCTTTTTTTTTTTTGAATACGTAAAAAAACCTTTTGTGGGTTTTTTTGTGTGCCTGACGTTACAGTTACAGTTACAGTTACAGTTACAGTTACAACTGTCCAAGGGTCGTTTAAGTAAGGACAGTGGAGACATCGCATTATGTGGATACTACTCGCTACCTCAGAATTACAGAATCTATCTGCTCAATACCTAGTTTTGAGAATTTTGACGCTAATGATTTTGAGTTTCACAGTAATATTTTAAGCTTTTTCG
>NW_004797549.1:905052-906828 GCF_000002075.1 Aplysia californica
ATATTATAATGAGGATGGAGATGTTAAGAGTAACGGTAAGCTTAGGAAAAGAGGTCGGGGTACAAGTTGGAATAGAAAGAGAAAAAAAAAGAACAAGGAACAAGACCATGGTAAATGTTCGTATAGTAAATAAGAATAAAAATATAAATAGCAATAAGAGTGAGGATAAGATCTGATTTTAAGAATGGAAATATTAATACGACTTAGAAAGGGAATTGACTTTTCAATAGAATTCGAGTAAAGAGATGACAGAGAAAAATGAAAAGAATAATTATTGGAATAAGGAGTAGGTGTAAATTAGAAATTGTAAAATGGTAGAAAATTGTAGAGCGACTAGTTTCCAAACAATCGAAATAATTAATCTGGTAAAAGTACATTTGTAAATGTTGATCTTTCTGTATAAAACTATTGATTGTTGCATTGCGTTTGATTTATAATGTGAGAATCCTCTTCGGCATTGCTTCCCCTTTTAGGGCCCAATCTTGACTGTTTCATGTCGTGTGTATAATATGGAGATAAAGTTGGGACCTCCTTTTGGCGGGGAATCGCTTGTCTAATACGGTAATCTGACACTTGCACTTGCACATCATCATAGGAACATAAATAATGTGTAGCATTTTAGTGAAATCAACCAGGCTCTCATCAAAATAATGAATTCAAAGAAACCGACATTTTCCCCCCAATCTTTTATAAAATCTATTTTATTAGGGGTAGAGGATGGGGCCTCTACATCATCTTTTAAATCCACTGTGTGTTGTGATTTTAGTGAGCTCTTATTCTTATACCCTGAGAGAAAACTGCGAAAAGTCTTGTGGGATCGTTATGTGATATGGTTTGATACATGTAGTTTGAAGGCGTCCATATTATCCTTTACGGAGGGCCAACAAACAGGAATCATTTTGGCATAATTTGATTAAATCTTCCAACATCATCCAAGTTTGATTTTTTCAAGTTCCACGTGATGGAAATAGCCTATCAGAAGGCAACTGGGCATTGAGGGGAGTCTGTGACATAGATCATGTTGTGGTTAAACTACCAGGCCCGTAAACGAGAGATTGCAGATACGGGGCTTCCAGCCTCATCTCGGTCCGACCATAATCCCTTGTGAAAGTGAAAGGCACTTTTAAAAGAATTTCCGTTGTGGCTCGGTCCTTTCAGAGATGTGAGTTAAACTCGGAAGTCCTGCCTCTTATGACAGCTCTTAGTTTTCATAGGGGCGTTAACCCTATACCATTTCACATTTCTTTGGGTGCGGGATGTGATAAGCTTTAACGAGCTTCCGGGGCAAATATGACGAAGCAAGACCAAAGTCAATTTGACATAGTGTGTGCTCTGTCCAGCGCAATTCCAAAAATGTGTCGAATCGTATCAAATTGAAGACCCGAGAATAAGACTGCGCCGAATTCTGTTTTTGTTCAACGGAGAAAGACGGCAAAAAGCATGTACTTAAGTCTATATTATTTGTTTTCAAATACGCTGCAGTTTTTCCCCTCTTTCTCGATATACCGTTAACGACAGAGTGTCATGAACATCATCAACAGATGCGGAAAAGTCTTCTTTTTTTATAGATTCCAAGAATTCAATTTTTGCCATTTTGGACTTAAGCTCAGTCTTGTTCTCAAGTCTTGAATTGAAGATTTGTCGAACATTTCTGCAATGTGGACTGAGTATTGAGAAAATAATAAATTTGCTTGATTATCCCTTCATGGGGCCTTAAATTAGGCTGGGGTGTTGCGGGGGTTGTTGAAAAAGGGGGCAGGACGACAGGGAAGGTGA
>NW_004797549.1:909570-911494 GCF_000002075.1 Aplysia californica
TTTGTTAGGGGGGGGGGTCTAAAATTGTGCGTAGAAACATAGAATCTGCTAGATCTAGATCTTTGTTTAAATCTCTCTGGAATGAGCTTTTTATCTCATCTGTACAAACCTAGATAAAAACATATCAGCAGTGCACTGTCTTACGCAGACAAAACGCCCTTTTCTTATTCACAGCTGCAGTTTCGAGAAATGGGCGATTTTCCGTTTTCATATATTAATAATATCTAAACTATTTCGTACAGTAAATCACTGGTTGATATCACACTCTAAATTTAGTTTTAGTAGAAGTTTTACGGCACTTGCAACACAATAAGGTAATATAAGTGCCGAAGATTAGAGGTGTTACAAGAGAGTAACAAACATAAAAAAAGAAGAAGGGAAGATAAGGACGATAGATGTTTGACTGGAAAGAAGAAGCAAACCACACCAGAGCACCCGCCAACCACCCACATATCACACTCTGAAGAGAATGTGTCATTCCTTATACTCAACAGATACTATAAGAAAATCGAAAATCTTTGATTTCTCGAAACTGCGGTGGGTAAGAAAATGGCGTTTTGTCAGCGTATGGCAGTATAGGGGTACGCCAGGGCCTACTGTAAAAGAGTAGGCCCTAGATTAAGCCCACATCAATACAATTTGGGCCATTTAGTGGGTAATTTGCTTTGACTTTGACCCTGCCTCTCGGTCGGGGTTGTGGGTGGTTGGCGGGTGCTCTGGTGTGGTTTGCTACTTCTTTCCTATCAAGCATCTATTTATCCTGATCTCTCTTCCTTCTTTTTTGTGTTTGTTACTCTCTTGTTATATATCTAGTCTTCGGCACGTATATGACCGTATTGCTTTGCAAACGCCGTAAAACTCTTCTCAAAACTTTTTTAATGCCCAGGCTTGACTGGGACACAGTGGCCATTCAGAATGACGGAGATATGCATTGTACATGTACATGTACTCAATACAGTTCCCAACTCGGGAAATCGAACTCTGGTCTCTTACGTGCAAAGTTTCTTTCAGGGCTGGTGGGGCACCTAGAAATCATGTTTTGGGGTAAAATGTTGCAAATTGGGTTTATTACATACTATAGTACCTGGACATTTCCTGAACAATATCCAGAAACGTATGTAAGCCTTGCTACACCCTTAAGCTGTGGGGGGGGGGGTCAGATTTTTCTGTGAAAGCACATGTTTTCTAGCCTTTTCTTACCTGTATCGGCTGTTTTCTCACATTTCTTTTTTTTTTCAAGTATTATCCCATTTTTCTGCTTTGTTTCTCTTTCAATTTCAGTGTAACTTTCACAGGATACCAACAACACCTATTTCTAAATTGTAAGTTCTTTAATTTTTTAATTAAAGGAGTAGTTTTTTTATTTATCGGCTTAGAAAGCATGAATTTTCCTTTTTTCACTTTTTTTTTGCAACATCCCAATTGTAAGTGTCATAAAATAAAAACTAAAGCATATATAAAAAAAATTCAACAAGCCTAATTTAAGAGCAATATATTTACTGTTGGCGTGCCGAATTAAAAGTGAATCGGTCAATAAATAAGGGAATAAAATGGAATTGAAAAAGGTATACAAAATCCAAAATGGACGCGGTCTCCATAGCAACCGATTCACAATATACTTATTGAACTACATGTATTGATTTAAAATCCCCAATAACACACGATATCCCACCGCAAATATGGGCACTCTAGGCCTTGTAATAGCCAAAATAGACCTCAGGTGCCCCTCCAGCGCACAGGCGGATGCTAATGGTCGTGTTTGATGTGCAGAACGTTTCGTTTTGTTTCTTGTTATATTCACATTTTGTTTTGTTCTGTTTTGTGCTGTTTTTGTTTTGTTTTTGCTTTTTTCTGGTCTTTGGTACTGTTTTTGTGTGTGTTTTGTTACTTTCAGATTCTCTAATATAACATCCATATATATATA
>NW_004797549.1:912250-915139 GCF_000002075.1 Aplysia californica
TATATATATTATATATATATACATGAATGCTGTATTACGCTCAACCAGATTACCAGGATCTCCTGCTTTTATCAAATAAAAATCGTCAAAATTCGATTTTCATCCGCAACTACAATACACGAAGACAATAACGCTTCAACGTTACATAACCATAAATCATCATCATCTGTCAGTTCTTGGACGGACATCGGCGATCGTTGTTCTCCGTTCTTTCTTTTGCTTGGACGCTCTCGAAAAAGTTATAATATTCATATCCTCATCTTTCCTCCGTAACCTTAGCGTGTAACCCTTCTGTTTAGGCTCACGAATATACTTTTAATACATGTGGCACAATATGTGAGGCAGGGTGGTGGAATCAGGCTCTCGTCAATTTTTGTGCATGTAGAGTTATTGGTATCATCTTAAAGCTTGTTCACTTGTCTTTATTTGAATGAAAAAATATCCATTTATCTCGAATACAAGTCGAGATAATTGCAAAAAAAGGAGGTGGGGTTACCTGTTTTCAGAGGTAAAATTAGAGAGAAAATGGTCGCCAAAGATTAATTATTTCCTTAGCTTAAGAGTCCGTGGTAACAGAAAATGTACTTTTTTGTGCCTTTATTCAACGTTTTTCAGAAAAATGATTTCTTTAATGGGCATGACAGGTGTTGAGCCGAAAAACAAAAATTTGATAAAAACTCACAAACCTGCGGAAAAATGCAAGTTTCTTCACTTTGATTATTTTGACGAGAGCCTGATTCCACCACGCTACTTCACATATTACTTTTACTATTACCGATCAACTTAACATAAACCAACCCCCCTGGGCGGTGCCACTGACTGAAGTGTCTTTTGGCCATTCCCAAAGCTCGCGGGGGAGGGGGGGGGCATATCTCGTTCATGCACAGTAGAATTGCAAATTGGCTGGTTCATCAATGTCACGCTCATAACTGTGCCTGATCTACAACAGGGAACTGCAGCTATTTTTTTTCCTAATCCTTACCGTACTACTATTGTCATTTTTCCTCCACTCCTTTTGCATGTTTGTCACTCTCTTGTGACCTACTATTTCCAGGGTGCCTTGATAGTCGAAGCTGACTTTGTGTTGTTGAAGCTAGAGAGGTGAGCAGAGTCGGTCTAATTCCCTGTAAGGACTTCTCTGTTGACATCCATCCCTTGGTGCTGATATGAACTTATGCAGTTTCGAGCGTCGTAAAACCTCTACTAAAACTTTAAAAAATAATAAGCCAACCAGTTTCTGTGGTGTGGTGGTTATACATTTTGTACATGTATAGATAGGCGCTTCACCTTCTACACATTAGTCCTGAGTTCGAATCGTGCTGGGGTGCGCCACTGGTAGGTACTACTTCTTTACTTTCCCATCTGTTGTACGTCTTTCTTACTTTTTTCCCCCCAGCACTCAATCATTGAGGCAATGACCATAATAATTATTGTGTCGATGTGCTTCTCTTTACTCAAACACATCTGTTGAAGTGGGGGAGGAGTACAGCATAGGGCTGGGCATTACTGGGCAATGAGTCGTTTTAGCAAAAATCCGGATAACCTGTTAGTGCACCTCTTCGGCAAATAATAAGACATGAACCGCTTCGGCAAATGGGTTAGAACCACTTTAACGAACGGGTTAGCATAACTTCAACACATTGGTGCTCCCACTTCGGCAAAATGGTCAGGCAAGAGAGTTATTAAAGAGTCTGAATTCGGATAATGTTTCATTGAGAATTATCCGGTTATCCTTATACTTATAGATTATCCGGATTTTGCCCAGCTCTTGTACAGAAGTTTTTACTGAAGGCCTTTCTTCTGAGATATTGCACCCCTCTCAGTTTCAGCCCGGGTTTGTTGGTCCTGACAGTGACAGTCAGGGTGGAAGCCCGCCTCCTAAATAAACGATAATTGTGTCGATGGGGAGGGGGGGGGGCGTAAAGACACCTACACCACTGTTAATAATGTTTTATTGGGTTGTTGTTGTTGGTGGTGGTGTTGTTGTTGTTGTTGTTGTTATTGTTGCTGTTGTTGTTGTTTTGTTGTAGTTTTTTAAAAGAAAATTGAAGGCTATAATCTCGCCTTATCGTTCATACGTTCAGCAGAGTTAGGCGGTTATGACATTATGTCATCCGGCGTCTCATCCAAAACCTTCGTCACATTTCTTGTGGTTTCTTCGTGAGTTCAGGATAAACAATAGGTGGTCTTGGGGGAACAATTATCCCTTTGCATAGTATGGCTGTTTGACAGCAGCAGAAACAACAACAGCAATAACAACAACAGCAATAGCAATAACAACAACAGCAACAACAACAGCAATAACAACAACTGCAACAACGCAAACAGCCACAACCACAGTAACAACGAAAACAACAATAAGAAACACATCAGTTGGAGCAGAACCAACAGCGACAGCAACTGCAACAACAATGTTAACTACGACAACAACAACAACTACGACGACAGCAACAGCAACAGCAACATGGCACAGTAGCAACAGCAGTAACAATAACAATTAACTATAGTAGCAATAGCTTTAACGACGATATCATACGACTGTTAGAACGAAATCAGCAACGACGCCAACAGCAGCAAACGTTACACTGACAACACCAACAACAACAACAACAACAACAACAACAACAACAACAACAACAACAACAACAACAACAACAAAAACGGCAGCAACAGCAACAACTACAGAAACAAATGCTGATCTGTAATAACTAGGCTACACAAAACTACAAAAAAGAAATTAACAAAACAAAAACAAAAAAAGAAGGAAATGATTAAAACTGTATCAACGGCTATAACTACGAAATATACATAATATATGTCGATAAAGATATAATGATAAGGATTCTGACCAATTGGCTACAACACTGGTAAACATTATTTAAATAATAA
>NW_004797549.1:916895-918268 GCF_000002075.1 Aplysia californica
CTCTTTACTCATCAAGCGAACAAACAAACATTACACTACCGGTATACATAATACTGTAATACATCACCACTGGTAGTAGATCTTACTTCTTTTCTTTCCCTCCGCTGTGGCTGTCAGTCTTACTTTCTCCTGGTCTAGTATGTAGTACTTTATGACCATTATTGTGTCGATGACTTCTCTTTACTCATCAAGCGAACAAACAAACATTACACTACCGGTATACTGTAATACATCACCACTGGTAGTAGATCTTACTTCTTTTCTTTCCCTCCGTTGTTTCTATCTGTCTTACTTTTCCTCAACATTTAACTACCATTATTGTGTCGATGACTTCTCTTTACTCATCAAGCGAACAAACAAACATTACACTACCGGTATACTGTAATACATCACCACTGGTAGTAGATTTTACTTCTTTTCTTTCCCTCCGCTGTGCCAGTCAGTCTTACTTTCTCCTGGTCTAGTATGTAGTACTTTATGACCATTATTGTGTCGATTTGCTTCTCTTTACTCATAGTCATACAAACAAATAAGACATTAGACTACTAGTACACATGATAATTATATCATCACTGATCCTACTTCTTTTTCTTTCCCTCTGTTGTTTTTGTCTATCTGTTTTACTCTTTTCCTGAACTAAGTGGGTGGTTGACAGGTGCTCTGGTGTGGTTTGTTCTTTCTTTCTCATCAAAAATCTATCGTCCTTATCTCTACCATCCGTCTTTTTTTGTGCTTTGTACTCTCTTGTACTTGTAACCCCTTTAATCTTCGACACTTATATGGCCTTTTTGTGTTCCAAGTGCCGTAAAACTCTTACTAGAACTAAAACTTAAACTAAACCCTGCACTAAATATCTGTATTTTTGTCGGTGTGCTTGTGCTATCTGACGCAGTAATCTCTACAAAGTCAAGTGAGCGGTGGGATAGCCCCACTGGTAGGTAGGTCCTACTTCTTTACTTTCTCTGTCTTGTTTCTGTCTTGACTCAACTGTCTGTCTTAACTTTTTCCCAGCCCTAAATGACCGTTATTGTGTCGACGTCGACTTGCATCTCTTTACTTAATTAATCAAACCAACAAACAAACGAATCTGTGCAAAAATCCCATTCTCTTCAAAGATATTTCTGTCTTTGTGAACTCAGAGACAATGAGGCAGGCAAAATTTGTCTTGCTCAAAAAGATTTTATACATAATTTATATACATGTTGTATTCTGCGCCTGTCTAAGACAGCCATTTTTGGCCGTTATCATAGTGACCGTCTCAGAAAATTTTGTCTTTTGTTATAAAGATATGTTTTTATAAAGATTGCATATTATACGTTTGTGTGTGAGTGTGTGTGTGTGTGTGTGTGTGTGTGTGTGTGTGTGTGTGTGTG
>NW_004797549.1:918759-922438 GCF_000002075.1 Aplysia californica
CTCTTGCTTTCACAATGTTTCTCTGTCTAATAAAAAATATAACACGAGCTACACCCACGACAAAAACGAACAAGGTAAAAAAGAAAAAAACAACCTACCATGAGTTTCGTCCCCTATCCACTTTCACGTTTTAGTATGAGTTACCGCCCTTAGACCATTGACAAGGTTAAAAAAAAAAATTCTACTTCTTCCAGTGACAGTGCTAATCTCCACCGATCGCACGAAACCACCAAACAAGCGCTGGTAAAAGTTAAATTTAGCCCTCCATTAGAATTTTACTTGACGTACAGTGCAGATATGGAGTCTCCACTCTCATTGAGGCTACTTTTGTATAGCCATGACATCACAACGTCAAAAAGACACTTACTTAAATTAAATATTTTAAGAAGGTGTAGGGGGGGGGTGTATGAAGTTTACTTTCTCCTAATCGTTATAGGTCCGGTTGTAAATAGCTGATTATGAAACGCCACCCCCTTCCCTTCCTCATCCCTTAACTCCTCATTGCTAAATCATTCATCAATGCCATTACAAAAGACTACTAAGTCATTTTTGAGGCATCGTGGTGAAATCAGGCGCTCGTCAAAATAATGCAATCGAAGAAACCGTCATTTTCCACAGGTTTTGCAGTTTTTTAATTAGATTTTGTTTTTGGGTTCAAGACCTTTTACGATCATTTAAAAACATATTTCTGTGTACATTTTACAGAAAACATTTACTAAAGGCACGAAAATAGTAAATTTTCAGTTTCCATGGTTTTTCAAGCCATGGACGTCACCAAGGTTTGGCAGTCATTTTCTCGCTTATTATAATATTATACATCCGAAACCAGGCGACACCAGCCTCCTTCAATCCCAAATATCTTGACTCCCGACCAGGGCAGTGTTTCAGACTGAAGTTGTCTTTAGGCCATTCCCAAAGGGGTGTATTAACATGTCCTTATGTGAAGTAGAATTGTCATGCTCATAACTGAGTCTGAACTGCAACAGGGAACAGCTGTTTTTTCTTTCCTCATCGTTACTACTGTCATTTTCCTCTACTTTTTTTTGGTATGTTTGTCACTCTCTTGTGAACTTCTATTTCCGGGGTGCCTTGATAATCGAAGCAGACTTTGTACTGTTGAGGCTAGAGAGGTGAGCAGAGTAAGTCGACTCCCCGTTTGGATTCTCTGTTGACATCCACTCCTTGGCGCTCATATGAACTTCTGCAGTTGCGAGCTCTGTCAATCCATACTAAAACAAAAACCGACAAAATATGTTGACTTTTATTCATGATAGAAGGGTTTTATTTTTCGTCGAAAGCAAGACATATGCACAAGCTTTAAGATGATGCATAAAACTCCATATTATACCCAAAAACTGACGAGGATACAAACACAAGGTGACATTATTTTTTTTAAGTTTTAAGGAAGAGAAATCGAAAGATAGAAAGAAGAAAAATGAGCTGCCAGATCAGACATGTCTTGATTACTCGTTTTTGCTCAATTAAAAACTTACTCATTACTTTTTCGTCCTGTTTCCGTTATGCGTCGAGGGGAGATGCAGTTTTCTATGACAGGCCCGCAGCTCCGCAGCTCTTTCAATTGTGTATGATTCTCAGTGTTTCCTTGACACCCTTGATCAACCTTTTGCGTGGTCTTCCTCTTCTTTTCCACTTTGGGGTTTCTTTTTTTAGCCAAACTAGTTCAAATCCGAGGTTCGGTAGGGCCATCTAGAAACACGAGGATCCCCTAATAGAGTCTAGTCTAGTTGCTTTTATTTCTTCATTTCTCTGTCTGTCTATTTTTGTGCCCCCCTTCCCCCCCCCCCTCTCTCTCTCTCTCTCTTTCTCTCTCTCTCTCTCTCTCTCACTCTCACGCTCTCTCGCTCTCTCTCTCTCTCTCTCTCTCTCTCTCTCTCTCTCTCTCTCTCTCTCTCTCTCTCTCTCTCTCTCTCTCTCTCTCTTCCTTTCTCCCCTCCCCCCACTCTTTATCTGGTTCAACCTGATCCGATTCCATCTTCCTCAGATAGATTCAACAAACTGACCCAAACGTACCTTCGTGTGCATACCGGGCCAAGTAAATTCTTAAATGAGGGCTAAAGCTTACTTTTACCGCATGGTAATGGCTCTCTGAATAGGTCGGTCGTTCCCTTGTTTGTCGCCGAGACAGTCAGGGATTGTGGGATCAAAAATTCGTGACGTAACTTGTCAAATATTTCCTCAACTATCAAACATAAAGTCTCCAGCTTTTGCACAATGACTTGTATTAATTTATTTTAACAGTTCTTTATTTTTAATAAACAGCGCGCTAACTCAGAATTGCAAAGTTCAATCTGACATTTTTGACCGTTTTGAGTCAGTTACTGGACCATGTGGTCAGAAACCAAATGCTCTATCTGCTGTATCGAAATCATAAGAATATTCGGAGTCGTTATCAAAATATATTCAAAGAATTCCATTTGATAAAGCTTGACAAGTTGTGACATTCGCAAATTTTGAAGTCAAATTTCTCAAAACTAGGTATTGAGCCGGTAGAACTTTGTAATTCTGAAGTTGCGACTTATTGTCAAATATTTCCTCAACTATCCAAGATAAAGTTCGATAAAGTTAGACATGATGAGCTATTTAAAATACTGGAAGAGTTAGACATGGATGGAAAAGATCTAAAAATTATCAGGAATTAGTACAGGGACCAGAACGGTGCTATACCATTTTAATAGCAGACTCCGAAAAGAATCATTAATCGCTGCTAGGTATTGTTGTAACGGAACGTGAACGTGAAGGGTTATTGTTGAACGTAAAGAAAACAGAATGCATAGTAATATCTACACGAAAAAGAGCCCTAAATCCTATGTGTAATCTCATAAGCAAAAGTGACAAGATCAAATAAGTTCTACAGTTTAAATATTTAGGATATACATTAACGTCTGATGCCAAATTTTCCACAAAAATAAAACGAAGAATTACAACGGTCAAGGGTAGTTTCTATGAAATTTAGCACAATCCTGAAAAATAGAAACTTTTCAATGACAGTCAAAATGAAAGTTCTGAAATGCTAATTCAATCCTTCTATATGGCTGTGAACGCTGGACAATCACTAAATACGGTGAAAATAAAATAGAAGCAATAGAAATGTGGTTTCTAAGGAGACTTCTGTGAATATCGTTGAAGGAAGAAAAGCCAAAGTGAGGTTGTGCTTAATGAAGCCCACATGGGACGCTCACTGTTAAATTAAAAACTATCAGGAAAAGACAAGCATTTTTGGGACACCTGTATAGGCACAAAAGCACAAAGGTTTTGAACATTTAGCTCTCACTAGCAAAACTGAAGGCAAACGAGGCAGGGAACCTAAACAGATGGGTAACGATGAAAGATCAGGATAACTTAGCTTTTTTAAAGAGTGCCTGAGCAAAGAAATGAATGGAGAATCATGATTCGACGATGTTTGCCGCAAATCTGGCACTGGATGATGACGACGATCCAACTCTCAAGTGTTTTCACAATGACTTGTATCAATTTGCCTTAACAGATGAATATTTTTGTAAACACCAGTCCTGTCTGCTGTATTCTAGAAAATAAGTTCAAAATTCTAATTAATAATCACAGTGGATGGTTTCCAAAGATTTCAAAAGGCTCACAGCTGAGACAATATCGCTTTTTAAAGCAGGTCCGTCATGGTTTGTTTTGTTTGGGGGAGGGGGGG
>NW_004797549.1:925368-928529 GCF_000002075.1 Aplysia californica
CTTTCTATCCTATCAAGCATCAAATGTCCTGATCTCTCCTCCTTCTTTTTGTGTTTGTTACTCTCTTGTAAACTCTCTTGTAACACACCTAAACTTCGACACTTATATGACCTTATTGTGATACAAGTGCCGTCAATTTCTTTCTAAAAAACAAAGACAAGTATTATTATATGGAAACGAAGGAGGTGTTTTCCAACCACCCACCAAGAATAGAACATTGTTTCAGGCGGGTGGTAGGAGGGCACCACTTGTTGGTCCTACTTTTTTACTTTCCCTCTCTTGTTTCTGTTTGTCGATCTTATTTTTTCCCAGCACTAAATGACCAATATTGTATCGATGTGTTTCTCTTTACTCAAACAAACAAGCAAAAACAAACAAACAAACAAACAAAAAGCTATATGGTCTCTCAGAGGACGAGGGGGGGGGGGGGGGGGTCATGATAAAAAGGTAAGGGCAAGCGCAAACAGGTTACTGCCTAATGTGTGTGCAATTTATCATTATTATTATTATTATTATTATTATTATTATTATTATTATTATTATTATTATTATTATTATTATTATTATTATTATTATTATTATTAATAATACTATTATTATTATTATATAATAATAATAATTTTTTATTATTTTATTAAAAATCGTTATTATTGTTATTGTTATTGTTTTGTTATTATTATTATTATCATTATTATTATTATTATTATCATTATTATCCCTATTATCATTATTACTGTTCTTGTTGTTGTCGTTGTCGTTGTTGTTGTTTTTGTTGTGTTGTTGTTGTTGTAGTTGTTGTTCTCATTGTTGTTCTCGTTGTTTTTGGTTCTTGTTTGTTGCTGCTGTTGTCATTTTCCCCCCTCATGTTTATGAACATATTATCTCTCCTTTAGTATAATTCTGCTTTAAGAATTCATCAATATACATTTGGATGTCTTTTTTTTTAAAATCATGCATCAGACATACACCGTGCTCTAAAAGAGTCTCAACTCACCAAATATTACACTCATCAATTTTTAAAATATGCTAAAAAAGGGTCATGTGATATAGTATACTTTAAAAGAGACTCAATTTCCCGGAAACATATTAATTTATACTCACCAATTCATCGAATATTTAATGAGAGTCTCAATTAATTGAATATAGCATACTTTAAACCTATCTATTTATTAAATTTGTATGTATTTGTATATTGTACTCGAACACTTTTATTTCATCAAATCAGTTCATCAAATCAGTTCATCAAATATATGATTAAAAGCATCAATTCTACAAATATATACTTTAAAGGAGTCTAAATGCATCAATATGTACTTCAAAAGAATCAATTCATCAAATATATTATACTTTAAAAGAGTTTCTCAAAAAGCATCAACCCGCCAAATATATACTTTGAAAGATTGAATTCATCAAATACATACTTTATAATTATCAATTTATCAAAAATATACTTTAAAGGTGTCTCTCAATTCATCAAAGATGTACTTTAAAAGTCTTTCAATTCTTATACTTTAAAAACATAAGTTCATCAAATATACACACTTTAAAAGTATGAATTCGTCAAGTACATGTATATACCTTAGAATCATCAATTTGTCAATGACATACTTTTAAAACATCAATTCATCAAATATGCAATATAAAAGCTTCAATTCATCAAATATAAACTTTAAAAGCTTCAATTCATCAAATATAAACTTTAAAAGCATCAACTCATCAAATGTACACTTAAAAAGCACCAATTCGCCAATTGCATTGTATATATTATTATACCTTTGTACTTAAAAAGCATCAATTCGTCGAGTATAAACTGTAAAAGCACCAATTCATCGAATATATTATACTCTTAAGCATTAATTCATGAAATGTATATTTTGAAGAGTCTCAAATCATCAAATATATTCGTACAATTCGAAAAACATCAATTCACCAAATATACTCCCAAAAAAAAGACTCACTTAACCTAACTGACAGACGAGTGTGACTAGTGTATGGAAACTACACTAGTAATAAAATCGTGTCATACATGTGGCAAAATTAAACTGCACAAGTACAAAGTAGTGCCACGCGAAGAGTAAAATTGATTTTGTCAACATCGTCATCATCATCCAGTGCCAGATATGCGACAGACATCGGCGATCATGGTTTTCCATTCATTCCTTTGCTCGAATGCTCTAAAAAAAAACGTTACGTTTCCCTGATCTTTCCCTGTTACCCATTTGTTTAGGTTCCTTAAGTATGTTTTTCTGGGCCTACCCCTGCCTCGCTTGCCTTCAATTTTGCCAGTGAGAGCTAGATGTTCAAAACCCTTATGTCTATTCAGGTGTTCCCAAAAACTACATTTGTCCTTTCCTGGTTGTTTTTAACAATGAGCGTCCCACATGGGCTTCATCAAGCACAACCTCATTTGATTTCTTTTCCGTCCACGATACTCTTAGCAGTCTCCTAAGAAACCACATTTCTGTTGCTTCTATTTTATTTTCACTGCCTTAAGTGATTGTCCAGCATTCACAGCCATATAGAAGGGTTGACTAAACATAACATTTCAGGACTTTCATTTTGGTGTTCATTGAGATGTTTCTATTTTTCAGGATTGGGCTCATTTTTATTGAAACTAGCCTTAGCCATTGCAGTTCTCCTTTTTATTTCTTTGGAACATTTGGCATCAGATGTTATCAAATATCCCTGATATTTAAACTGTTGGACTTGTTTGATCTTTTCACCTTTGCTAATGCGATTACAACTAGGATTTGCTGCTTTTTTGGATATTACCCTGCATTCTGTTTTCTTTAAATTCAACAATAATCTTTTACGTTCACTTTCTGTTACAACAGTATCTAGAAGCAATTTCATACACATGAAAAAATTGTGCCATACAAATGATCAAATTATGACACACATGAAATAATATTGTGTCACAGGTTGTCACACGTAACAAAATCGTGTCACATTCGCACCATAAACGTGACATTAACTGTCCAAAATTGTGACACAGATGTCACAAAACCCTACTATGCTTCAAAGGTCAAACTAACCAGTCTCCCACATACATTCAAGAACTCATTGTACCATACACACCATAATAATGGATTGCATTTATACAGCGCATATCCACTTACGCAATGCTCTATGCGCTTAACATGATACATATAATGGATTTA
>NW_004797549.1:933278-934504 GCF_000002075.1 Aplysia californica
TCTGTCTGTCTGTCTGTCTGTCTATCTATCTATCTATCTATCTATCTATCTATCTATCTGGCACACCAAGAAACAAACATAAAACTGACACCACACCACTTGACATACCACACGACACACCACATTACCTGACACATCTCCTGACATATCACCTGATTCACCACATCACCTGAAACGTCACATCACGTGGCACACTGCATCACCAGATACATCTTTTGACACACCACATCACGTGACACACCTCATCAACTGACACACTACATCTCCTGACACGTCACCTGACACACACCACATCACCTAACTCATCACTTGACCCTTCTTCTGATACACAACATCACCTGACACGCCAAATAACGTTATACATCAACTGACACATCACCTGACACATCACATCATCTGACACACCACATCGTCTGACACACCACATCTCCTGACACACTATAATACCACCTAACACATCACATCACCAGACACACAACATCACCTGACACACTACATCACCTGACACAGTATATCATCGGACACACTACATCACCTAAAACATCAGATCACATAATACATCTCATCACCTGACACACTACATCACCTGACACATCACATCACCTGACACATCACATCACCTAACACATCACATCACCTGACACACCACCTGACACACCACATCCCCTAACACATAATCTGACACATCTCATGACACATCACATCAACAGACACTCCACATCACCTCACACATCACATCACCTCACACATCACATCACCTAACACATCACATCACCTGACACATCACATCACCTGACACATCACATCACCTAACACATCACATCACCTCACACATCACATCACCTCACACATCACATCACCTGACACACCACCTAACACATCACATCACCTCACACATCACATCACCAGACACATCACACCACCTAACACATCACACCACCTAACACATCACACCACCTGACACATCACATCACCAGACACATCACATCACCTAACATATCACATCACCTGACTTACCAACCGAGACACCACCTGATACACAATGAAGGGTGGCTACTTTGTTCAAATCCTGCTGAGTTGTGTGTTCCAAAGTGTATCATGGTGTGGTGTTGAGGGTATCATTTTCTTTTTCTGCTGCTGCTGCGGTTGTTGTTGATATTGCTGTTGTTGCTGCTGCTGCTGCTGCTGCTGCTGCTGTTGTTGTTGTTGTTGTTGTTGTTGTTGTT
>NW_004797550.1:0-1723 GCF_000002075.1 Aplysia californica
ATACATACATACATATATATAATATATATATAGTGGTTTCTTTCTGCCTGTTTGTCATCATCCTCATCCGGTGCCTTGTCGACTGGCGTGGGCGATCATGGACCTCCACTTCACTCTGTCTTGCGTTGCAGCATTGGTGTCTGTTGTTCTTGTTGCTCCCAGCCATGTTTTCAACTTGTCCAGTATCTGTTCCCTCTGTCTACCTCTGCCTCTCTTTCCATCAGACTTGCCTGTTGTCAGAATATTCTCCAATGCTTCTTTCCGCATTGTGTTCCAATGAAATTTGCCTGTCGCTTGCGTTTATTCGTCATAAACTCTCGTCTGCAATTTGCTTCAACCAAGACATTTCATTTGTTTCTCAAGCTGACCATGGGGTACGCAGCATACGTCTTTTGAACCAAAACTCTGTTGCCTCAATTGCTCTTTCCAGCTGTTTATTGACTGTCCATTCTTCGTACCCGTATAATAAGATTGGCTCGATGTTTCTTTTCAGTACTCTTTTTCTTGTTTCCAGTGACAGATTGATGTTTGTGACTATCTGTTTCATTTTGTGGAAGGTTATTTTTGCTTGGCAAATGCGGCTTTTAAATTCGGTGTGACATCTCCCATCTGATGATATAATGGTCCCCAAATATTTTAAATGTTGTACTTGCTTGAGGGTGGTATGATTGTCTGTATTGCCTGTCTGTATTCTATTCTTATTTCCAAGGAAATACGAGTACTTACCCTTAATCAAAAGATCAAAGAGACCTAACAGGCTTTCCAAAATAAAAAACAACAAATAAACAAAACAAAAAAATGCAATACAACAACAGCATGAAAAAGGAGGGAAAAACAAAGAAAAAGTGAACAAGCTGATACACATAATGCGACGTCTCCATGTGAATAGTTCGCATATTGCTGAACTCATCTGCCGGCTGGGAGTATATTTTCGGTAAAATTTAATTGAGTCCCTCATTAGTATAATTTTTTTAAAAAGTATCCTTAGCGAATGACGACACAGCGACCCACATGTAGCCCCAAACAGCAGAGGGGAGACCTTGGAAGTGTGCACTAGGTTATATGTTTTGTTTCGAGGGCTCATCAAGTTTACGTTTACCTTTTTTTCCCTCGCCGTTTGGAATGATTATGTTGTTGGTCATCTGGTACTGGTATGGTCTGCTCTTTCTGCCCATTATTCAGTGTAATAAATGTAACGCTTAGTTAAATCTGTTCCTTACGAAACGTGGCCTGTATCCTGTAATTTGGGCGTAAACTACAAGCTGACAGCATAGCAAGGCGTCACTTTTACTCTTTTTCGCCTTTACATGCTCACATGATTCGTGTACTCTTTAAGAGTTTATAATACGAGAACGCATAATATTAACATCTTTCACAACCAAATCGATGAGCGCCGTGTATTCCTCGTGAGGTGGAGGAGTGGGGAAAAACAAACTCTGAGGGCTGCTAAAATAAACAGCCCATGAAATGCCAGTAAATTGATTTGTCTGCTGAATACGAAGCACAATCAATAGCTCAGAGAGAAATTTGGCTCCATCTCTATCACTCAGAAAATGCTGCTGCCTGCTGTTGAATAATGGATACATTTGGGGGCGAGTTGATGAATGCGAAATGGATCATATGCGCGCATATATGCATGTTTCAGTTGTTGTTATTATTTTTTTTGTATCTTTGTGTGCAGTGTGTATGTCCGTGTGTGTGTGTGTGTGTGTGTGTGTCCACG
>NW_004797550.1:4002-6502 GCF_000002075.1 Aplysia californica
GTCTGTCTGTCTGTCTGTCTGTCTGTCTGCCTGCCTGTCTGTCTGTCTGTCTGTCTGTCTGTCTGTCTGTCTGTCTGTCTGTCTGTCTGTCTGTCATTCACACTCGCACTCTTTCACGTGCGACCCCACTAAGACACCAACGTACACAGGCGCAAGCACTTCTGCACACACATGCGTTTGTGTGTGCACGAACCCCATGTTTACCTCTGTTGCTCACATAATTTGTGCACACATGCGGAACAATACACAGAAACACAATGCACGCACATGCGGCAGATTCTGACGGATCTACACAGAACCATTAAAGCTACACTCCTCTTCAGAACGTCGAAACATCTCGCGCCTTCGCATATATTCCTGAAGCGGACGCGTTTTATCTCTTCTCTGTTGATAAGAAATAAAAAAGAGTATATTATGGTGATGTTTCGAGCGGGTGATTCTGTTCTACGCCTTTCCATTCCCCAGTCCACATCCGCATTCTACTGAGGGTTTCAAGCCACCAATTACTGTTTAGTGTACTTTTCCCGAAAAAAATCGTCTTTGCGTTTAAGCGCTCACGATTACGTGTAACAGTTTTAAGTCAGCCTTGTACACCGAAAAGTTGAGGTTCGTCAACCACGAAAGATGTAAAGGATCAAATGCTGCCTCAATTTAAGTACAACAAATTGACAAGATCGACCTTACAAAAGAAATGAAAGCCCTGCAAAATCTATCGACTCGGACCTGTGTGCAAAACTTGAATAAAAATCTACTCAGAATTTGACCCGAAGCAAGATTTTGCTTGCCGTTGAATCATTTCTCAGTTGTATCATAAGTTTATACTGGGTGGCGTGTCAAGTCTACCTTTGTATAGTCTCATGTTCCACCGAAACATATTATACATCCTGTTGTTTTCTTTCATTTTTGTCAGTCACATGAATATTTGTACGCTCCTCGTCCTTAGGTTGTATTGACGTTGACGTATTTCGATCGTCTCTAGAGTTCTTTATGTCTTAGACCCGTAATCTTGTCGAAGAATGTGGGTTGAGAGACGTGGGTGGAGAGACGTGGCTGGTATTTTCCCTTGTTTCACACGCTCTATTTGATTGCCATTGTGTCAATGTGCACCTTCTTGGTGTTTTTAGAAGTATAGCAGAAGACCTGACTTAGATACCTGTGTGGCGAATTTTTTATTGTTTATTAAATAGCTTATTCCCGTCTGTTTGCGGAGAGTTTGTTTCCCTCTCTGTGTGGGTTTGCCCTGATAGTGATAGGCAAGGTCGGAGCTGCCTGCCCCCTAAATGAAGTGATCTAGAATAGTGTTGATGGGATTGTAAAACATCTACAAACCGACTGCGCCGTACGCCATTTTGAAAAGTGACGCATGACGAAGTCTAATACCGAGTGCCCATTGGGGGATCGGGTCGGGTCCGGTCGGTTTGCTAGCCAGACTGAGGGCTCAAAGCGGCTATCGTGGCACAAACCGATCGCGTCCGACTGGTCACCTAAAAAAAACAACAAACGCGTTTGCAATGGGCATCCCGTATTACACTGAGCAACTGAGCAGTTGAAATACTGTTGATGCTGTTCTGTTGGATTTGGAGATGGGGTAGGAGGGAGGGGCGGGCAATGCTGGTCTCAATTGCTTCTGTCGCTTCGGGTGGCAAGCCGGTGTTCCGGTGTGGTCTGCTCATTCGGCCTCTATACTATTAGCGTTTCAGAGCACTGAGACGTCAGTCATCATTACGCCAACTGGCCGTTTGCTCCAATTCAGCAGCTACAAAAAGGTCCCCCTTTAAAAAGTAATAAATCTGCGTTTTGTATCGTTTGATCTTTGTCAGCTACTGGAGTGTAGCGGCCTCTGCCTCTATTTGCATTCCTTCACCGAATTACATTGTATTATTTGCTTTCTTGACGGTCTTGCTTCTTTACTGCGTGTGTTATTTGCCTGCGGATAGTTGATGGGCACTACGCAATGCCTGCTTTATATAGAGCAGGCATTGGCGCTACTGGTAAGTCCTGTTTCTTTCCTGTTCCTTTGTTGTTTCTTTCTGTCACCTGTCTGTCTGTAGGTGGTTGGCGGGTGCTCTGATGTGGTTTGTTTCTTTTTTTTTCTATCAAAATTTGTGTTGCTCCCTTGTAACGCTTCTAATCTGCGGCACGTGTATGACCTATTTATGTTGCTAGAGCCGTGAAACTCTTACTTAAACTAAACTAGCGTCTGCCTCGCCAGCTTGCCTTTCCCTGCACCAAAGAGCCGATACCGTGTTAATATGTGTTGAAAGGGTTGGTGTTGTTATTGTGTACTTGTTGGAACACAAAATATCGGGTGGTCTTTCCCACAGACATCGCTTAATAGCAGCAACGAATCTTTCACATTATGTCTAACAGTTCCATCCTTCCAACTCAAACATCTGGCAGTGAATAATTTAGTTGCAATTATTCTCAGAACTGGGGGATATTTTTTCTGTCAACGCAGGGAAAATGGTTGCTTACTTCTGGCCGTAAATAGCTTCCCCAG
>NW_004797550.1:12484-14984 GCF_000002075.1 Aplysia californica
GCTTGATAGTTGAAGCAGACTTTGTGCTGTTGAAGCTAGAGAGGTGAGCAGAGTAAGTCTGATTCCCTGTAAAGATATCTGTTGACACCCACCCATTGGCGCTCATATGACCTTATGCAGTTGCGGGCGCCGTAAAACCCTCTACTATGAAAAAAAAAGACATGTCCGGTCCCAGAGACGGGGGAATGGGAAGAACACTTTACTCTGCTTTAACTGAGATATGTACAAATGTACACGTAATCACGCAACTTGTCCGATCTGCGGAACGAAATCAGGACGGAAGTTTTGGCTGGCCCTCTGTGCACTCCCGTATCAAAATGTAATTGGGAAGTATGGAACTTTCAGCTCTGAAGATAGTATTATTACCCCCTCCCCTAAAAAACAAACGAACAGACAAACAAACAAACCTTTTTGAGGAATCTATGCAGAATCCTCTTCCCTTTACCACTGAGCAGCTGACTGTTAAAGTTAAATTGAATGGCTACGATAGTGAAACCAACGAGATACGCCTATGTCGTCAGATATTAATATCTCGAGAGGAATAAGGATTTCACTACTTGAACAGTTCTACAGAACTTGTCATGATATTTTGATCACTTTTTTGTGTGACTAAAATACGTTCTGTACCTCTCGAGATACTGTAATGTTGAAAGAACTTAAGTAAAGTTCCCGTCTTTTCGTATTGATTGCAAGCAAAAGACGAAAAAAAACAACCTACCATCAAACAAACAAACAACCTCAGCCAACACCCCCCCAACCCCCCCCCCCCCCACAAAAAAACAAAAAACAACGAAAACCAAACAACCCCCCCTCCCACCCCCACAAAAAACAAAACACACATTTGTTTGACCTGATACGATCGTGCCTTGATTGTGTAAAAAACATAAAACTTGGTGGGTAATGTGGTCGAATAGGTCTCTGCCATTGCACTGAAAGGTGGGGCAGTCTCTACTATTACGCTGAAACTGGGGAATTCAGGAGGTATTAAGTGACTCTTAATGTCACCCTGCGTTTTGCTGCCTTCCACCCCTCTCTACAGTAGCAAAACTGTGTCTGATGTGTGGTCAGTATTGCGCCATGTTACAGAGTCCTTTTCGCGCTCTCGTGTGTGTGTGTGTGTGTGTGTGTGTGTGTGTGTGTGTGTGTGTGTGTGTGTGTGTGTGTGTGTGTGTGTGTGTGTTTACGTGCGTGCGTGCAGGCGCGAATGTGTGTGGGTGTGTATGTGTGTTATGTGTCTATTTGTGGGTGTGTGTGCTTGTCTGTGCGTGCGCATGCCAGCAAGCGCGTGTTCTCTCTCATATATCTGTATGGAGTATTTACTATAATGCGTCGATAAAGATCAGCGTGACTTATAGACGACTAGTATAAGTTGTGGATGCCCACATGGCCTTATCTCGTTAGCACTAGCGTTGAGTCTATGAGTACTTTGGGTTCAATTATAGCAGCGGTCTGGATTTGTGAGGCCGTTACCCTGGATCAAAATTGCAATTTCGTTTGGCCTTGGTTGGAGCTGGCAACGTTGTTATGCTCTCCCACCCACCCACCCTTCTCTACTGTTATTCTCTCTCTCTCTCTCTCTCTCTCTCTCTCTCTCTCTCTCTCTCTCTCTCTCTCTCACCCTCTCTCTCTCCCACTCTCTCTCTCCCTCTCTCTTTTGTCTGTCTGTCTGTCTGTCTGTCTGTCTGTCTGTCTGTCTGTCTGTCTGTCTGTCTGTCTGTCTGTCTGTCTGTCTGTCTGTCTGTCTGTGTCTCTGCCTGTTTGTATTTGTGTGTGTGTGTATGTATGTGTGTCGATGTGTGTCCTGTTTGAATGTTTGTCTTCTTTCCTGTATGCATGCATGCCTCGTGACTCCACTCCTCTGTTCCTCCTACCTGCTTGCCTTCCTGTGTGAGTTTATTTCATGCTTGCTTACCCACATACATGTACTTCCTTCTCCCCCAAGACATGACAAGTGAACGGCATTAATAAATTGAACGGAAGTTTTCTGCATCGGCTCTTTAACAACAATGTTACCTTTTGCGGGTGCTTGGAGAGTGCTAATGGTAGATCCGTATTTCTTTACTCTCCCTTTGCTTTGTTGTTTCTGTCTGTCTGTCGTACTTTCTCCCAGCACTAAATGACAATTATGGTGTCGATGTGTTTCTCTTTGTTTAGACGAACAAAAATGTTACCTGTTTCTCAGGCTGGTGGAGGGTGATTCTACAAGTTAGAAATTCCTGAACTGCCCCTTTTTCCCCAACACCATTGCCTTCAACAAGCGCCCCTTTTTAAATGAAACAGAAGAACACACAAATTCTAGATAAACAATGAAACTAATGAAGAGTCTCTTGACCTTTAAACATGTTTATACTTCCTTTGGTTTTTCCTTTATAAATCCGCCTTTGTTTTTTTTTTTCTGCATAAATTCGGCTTGTTATTTCCACTTACATCAAACTCAAGTGTGGATAAAAGGCATGGATGCAATTAGTAAGTTAAATGTCAGCATTAATGGCGTACTTGA
>NW_004797550.1:19984-26795 GCF_000002075.1 Aplysia californica
TGTTTTAAAGGCTGCTGCTGTTGTTGTTGTAAATTGTTGTTGTTGTTGTTGTCCTCGTTGTTGTTGTCCTCGTTGTTGTGGTTGTTCTTGTCGTTGTTTATCCAGCAGCACGACATTTGTGTTTTTTGTCATTTTGCGTGCTGGCCCTGTGTTATGCTGCGCCTAAGTTTAGACTAATCCACTGTCCATAGGTTTTAGTTAGTTTAGTTTTAGTAAGGTTTTACGGCGCTCGCAACTGCATAAAAGGTCATATGAACCCCAAGGGTGTGGATGTCAACAGAAAAGTCCAAATGTGGAATCAGGCTTACTCTGCTCACCTCTCTAGACTCAACAGTACAAAGTCTGCTTCGACTATCAAGGCACCCCAGAAATAGCAGTTCACAAGAGAGTGACAAACATATAAAAGAAGTAGAGGAAAAATGACGATAGTAAGAATGAGGAATGAAAAAGCAGCAGTTCCCCTTATGTTTTTCCGGCATAGTATGAGCATGACATTGATAAATCAGCCCATTTACAATTCTACTGTGCATAAGAACATGTTAATATCCCCTCTTTGGGAATGGCCTAAAGACAACTTCCGTCGGTAGCACTGCCCCGGTGGGGGAGTCCATAGGTTTCCCTCAGTCGCCTTTCTTTACCGATGTCTGTGGCACAGCAGTAAAGCATTTCGTCCTCGCACGCAGAAGACACTAGTCCGATTCCCGTGTTGGGAGGCTTTTTAAATTGAGAATCCCCTTCTGTATGCTGGGATGGTGTAACACTCTCAGCTCGGATTGGGCATCAGGAGTGGGCATGGCAGGCAGGGTGGAAGCCCGTCTTCTAAAACTTAAATGACAGTAGCAGCAGCAGGAACAACAACAAAAACAACAACACTGCACAGTATCATAGCAACACTGTTATTCACGTTGCAGACTCTAATAGAGACCAATGATTTCAAAGACGACTGCAGGTTACTCCCCCCCCCAACCAAAAACAAACTAAACCATTGAACTTTGGAAATGTCTCCATAGTCCCTGGAAAGAAAAAGTGAAAGGTCAATGTCGAATGCACAGATCCTTCTAAATCCCCCAGCCCCCCAGTCTCACTTCAAACAGTGGTGAACAATGACTCGTATTAGCGGGATGCTGCAGCTGCCTCACTTCGATTATTTCCCCTGCGTAGCCCATGACCCGTCGTAGACAATGGACTCCAAGGGCGACCACCGTGTCACTGTTTGATGGATTACTCACTTGGATCTTGCGGGGGCTCAGAGGTAGAAGGTCTCATATACAGGGTGGGGGCCGAGTTCTTATTGCATTTTTTTCCCTTTTTATTTTTCTAATCTCAGAACTCTCATATTCCTTCTTCCCCCCTCTCGTTTTGGTTTCAAAGATATTTTTTCTTACGTTTTTTTTAAATCAGTCTCTTGTTGATTCAAGGGAGTCTAGATCTAGTAAAGATATTTTTTGTTGTAAATTCTTTTTGAAAATAGTTTCCATTTTCGACATGTGGAAAAAAGCATTGAAAATATTTTTGCAGACAAGTTAATGTTGAGAAAATATCTGTTTTCGTGATCTTGTGGCTTTGACTGTTGATCTCTTGATCCCGGCTGCGTGCTGAACGAAATCATCATAAATCGAACATGACCTTTTACTTTTTCAAATAACATTTGCCTTTTTTAAGGGGCGTTTTTTTGTGGGGGGGGGTGTCTTCAAACGTGTTGCAACTAGAAATTCGGAAAGGGACCATTGTATTGTGTAAGGTTCTTTTTTAAATTCACGAGCATGCCTTTTTCTCCTTTGATAAAACATAAGCGACAGCCTCTGTAACGCAGCAGGTAACTATCTTGATCACCTTGGTGATAGTTTGAGGTTCGAGTTCCCATCTGCTCTCAAAGATTTTGTGTTGTTCTTCTTGAAATATTGTCCCCCAGCCCGGAGACGTAGCGCATGTACAGGCCTACCAAGTACTCGAGTCTACCTTTGGAATGGACTTCTGATGGGGTCATAGCCTTTTATGTATTATTTTGATTATGAATACACTTACATGATCATACTACATACGATTAAAGGGGTGTTGAACCTGCACCATGATTACCCCATATAGAAACATTTTCCTCCAACCCGTAAAAAAGTGACGGTAGGGTGTGGTTGGCTGGTGCTCTGGTGTGGTTTGCTCCTTCTTTCCTATCGGACATCTATTGTCCTTATCTCTCCTCCTTTTTTGTGTTTGTTACTCTCCTACAAAACCTCTAATCTTCCGGTCTTATGCTCTAATTGTGTTGCAAGTGCTGTAAAACGCTTACTAAAACGATACATGATTAAAGGGGTGTTGCGGGTGGTTGGAGGACGCCACTGGTAGGTCCTACTTCTTAACTCTTTCTCTCTCTCTCTCTCTCTCTCTCTCTCTCTCTCTCTCTCTCTCTCTCTCTCTCTCTCACACACACACACACACACACACACACACACACACACTCACACACACACACACACACACACACACACACTCTCTCTCTCTCTCTCTCTCTCTCTTTCTCTCTCTCTTTCTCTCTCTCTCTCTCTCTCTATCTCTTATTTCTATCTGTATGTCTTACCTTTTCCCAGCACTAAGTGACCACTTTTGAGTCTGTGTGCTTCTCTTTACTCTAACAAAACAAAAATGGGATGTTGGACCTGTGCCATTCTTACCCCGTATGGAAGCATGGTTTTCCACCAATCTGTACAAAGAGTGACGCATACTAATCTTTATCAGATAGAATCGTTTGACTCTGAGCGTGCATGTGGTCGTGCTGGATGGAGATGATGTTCTTTGTTCGTTGATCCGCCGCGCGTCGTGGATGGGGGGAGTGTCCGTCATGTAACCGTCATGTCGGTGCGGCGAGGTCCAGGCGGTCAGACAAAGATGACAGAGGCTGGCGGGAGGTTATTAATTTCTGGTGTCTTTTGTTGGTTGACATACTGACCACCGGGGAGAATTGGAGACTGGGAACGTCGTTCTGAATGAATACGTGGGAATTATTTGTGTTTGGAGAGCTTATACTATCTTCTGTATGATTTGTACGATTATGAGTAGCTTATCCATCGATCTGCTCGCATTATTCCTTTTGTTCGAATATCTGCCATCCTTCCATCCTGTTGTTCATTCTTCCATCCACCTATCCGTCCACCCTTCTACCTGTCTACCTATCTTCCCGTGCATCAATGTTATGGCTATCTGCCCATCCACCCGTTTTTCGATCCATCCATCATCTACCCATCCATCCACCCACCTATCCATCCGTCTGTCCGTCGATCCATCCATCCTTGACATCCTCTTGTCAGTCTGCTGTGATGTGTTTTCGAGAATATTATGTTGGAAGGCTGTTTTATTTTTAGTCTGAAGTTCTCTGTTTCCTTGTTGTGTCTATGTGTCTGTCTCGTAAGTCCGAATTCATGTTTGAAGCACAATATAGCTGATGTGCGCGTATCAATGGAACAATACAATAATTCCAGTCGTGGATTAAGACCTTGTGTACGTACATAGTCTGGCACTGACAATTAGCTAACTTGAGAATAATAAGATTAATCCATCCATTAAAATAAATCCTCAGGCGAAAGCAGGAACGCTGTAATTGACCTTGTTTCCCATCGTAAACCATACCACACGGATCGCAGCTGTGAAAGGAAAATTAATGTTTTAACAGCTTTACTGCGGAGCAGTTGGCATCATTCATTAGCTTCGTTCCCCTTTATCTTGCATGGCGAGCAATCAGTTTGATTTGCGTTGTTTTGTTTTCAAGTAGAAATATGATAGAGGGTTTTTTCCCACCCGCACATTTTGAAAAAGGGGGGTGGGGGATGGTGGTGCGAGTTTTGATTCTATTATTGTTTGGAGACATTATTTGGTTTAGAAATTGTGAGTGGTAATTTGAATATTACCCGGCAAATTTGACTTGACAAGAATGCCCTGGATTGAAAATAATGGCGTGCGCTGATCTTGCGGTGGGGGAAGGGGGGAGGCGGTTAAAGGGTAAACAAAACCTGCCAGCATTTGGTCGTTCACACAGAATTAGGAAAGGACTGAAAGTTGAAAGGACTACTCGCTTATTGGGAATCACTGACTAATTCTGTGATGCCAATACAATGGTTGGTGCTACCAAAAGGACCCAAACCCTTTTGTGTGGGTGGTCTTGCCCTCTCTTAAATACCCTTATTGTGTGTGTTGGAATCAGTGCCCCTTGAGGCGTGTGCTCCGCCCGGCTCCCGATAAGTAAATATTGCGTAGCCCGCCAAAAGGAAATATGTTTTTGTTGCGTTCATTGTTTGACTCTGCGCCTGTCTCAAATTACACATCACTTTACCAGTGTAGCTGAATCCCACTTGCCTTTCATGACCGACCTTTGCTGGGTTGGATGCGCAGCAGTAGAATGATGGAGAAACTGCTATGCTTTTCTTTAGCAGATACATTCAGACTTAAAAGCGCATTCTGTGCGTATCACCAGCTCTGTGATCAGAGGGGCGTTGATCTCTTGAGAGTGCTTTGGGGTCCTGCGGGGTGTTCGAGGGCACGATCGTGGAGCGATGGGGGTTTTGGGTCTGTGAGTAGACCCATCTGTCATTGGGCCTGCTGAATCCATCACGATTGTTCTGGCTGGACAACGGCGAGAGGTGATTAAAGCTGGAAATAGAATAGAGGGAGCAGAATGGCTTAGAAAGGAGGGTTGTTTTTAGATATATATCCAGACGTGTCAGTGTTTGACGTAAAAAACTGTTTGTCTATGTGATTCTCTCTCTCTCTCTCTCTCTCTCTCTCTCTCTCTCTCTCTCTCTCTCTCTCTCTCTCTCTGTGTATGTATGTGTGTGCTTACATGTACCTATTTATGCTTGTGGAATTATGTGTAAGGAAGCTTTCTTCTCATTTAGGGGTAAGGGAAGAAGGAGGTGGGGTGAAATGGACGGGAAATAACAATAAATGGCAACTGTCAGATGCATCGAATCTAAAAATTTAATGCACATGAGTCGAGCAACGAATGGCTTTTATTATACTACCCCTTTGTAGGGGAAAATGAAAAAACACAAGAAGCACTTCTTCAGTGTTTCTCTAGTACCCTCCTAGGCACGTACGACAAGACTGTACCGGGCCTCTCACGTTCGTCCGGATGGACGCGATAGCACATGAGAGATGAGGGACTGTGATAATCCTGGGCCTGCCACTCATATTGGAACACTGCTGCTAATGTGTCTTTCCGTGTCCTACCGAGCAATTTGTTATGATATTTGAAGTTTTTGTCACCACATAGGGGGCTGCTCTATAGCTAAATCGTACCTGCGCTCAATAGAATGGCACAAAAATTGTTTGACGGCAGTAGAATTTAATTTTAAATTTTATTACGAAACCAGTTATACCGGCCTTTTTGTACGCAAAACAGGCTGTACAAAAGACTGTTTGTTTCAACAACTTTTGGCGTGAAAAGCGGACGAGCTATACCAAACGTTCAAACTTTTCCTCGTCTCAACTTGCTTGGGTTTTCTGTTAAATTCGCATTTTTGTGCAACCTCCACACAGTTGTGAGATTCAGACTTCCCTCCACTTGTATGTTCTACGCGCATGACACGTTTATAAACGATAATCATGGGGTAGTGTCGGAGCAAATGGTATTAAGACGACTCTGGTAGGTGCTATTGCCTTTCTTTCCTTCCCTGTGTGTGGGTGGTTGGCGGGTGCTCTGGTGTGGTTTGTTTCTTCTTTCCTGTCAAACATCTGTCGTCCTTATCTCCCCTTCATCTTTTTATGTTTGTTACTCTCTTGTAACAGCTCTAATTTTCTGGCGCTCATATGACCTTATGCAGTTGCAAGCGCCGTAATACCTCTACTAAAACTTCCCCGTGTGTCTTCCTTTTCTTTGTATTTAATAACTAATATTAGGTCCTTGTTTTTCCCTGTATTAAACTGAAGAAGATGTCTGAGTTCGTCAAGGCCTGTTACTGTGATGTATGTCCCATAGAGACAACCGTGTGCTGAGGTCTCTGATCAAACTGGTGTTATTCGAGGTGTATTATTTTGACTGTCAAATAAGTCCCTATAGATGCATTTGCGCCTCACGGGGGCACGTTTTGACAAAATGACAGCTTTAACAATGACATGAATAACCTCACCCACCACCACCATCACAACAACAACAACAACAAGAAAAACAACAACAGCAGCAACAACAGCACATCGACACAACAACCACAACAGTAACAACACCTACAAAAAACAACAACAACAACAACAACGACAACAATATCACTAATATAATAAGCAACAGCAAAAATAGCAACAGAAGTTCTTATGACGAGACGCAGGCACTTGTATACCGTTTGAGTTTTTACCGAGGTAGCCAAGAAAGCAGAAACAGGAAAATGTTACATTACTGAAGTACCTGGCTGTCCGACCGTGATGATAATGAGGCCTGTGCTGCAGCAGGCCAACTGCTTCTATTTCTAGATTTGAGTGGGTTTGGGTTCAACGAAGGCCACCGCGGACAACACGAGAACAGGTGCCTGCTAGTTATGGGAGATGGTTCTTCTGGTCGCTCGTCGGGGGGCAAAACTAATGTATACATTATACATGGAAGTTATGATGAAGAGAATATGGCTTTCGTCTTTCTGGTAGAATGTGTTTTTGTGAACAGGAGATCGCAGGGTTTTTTCTTCTTCTGTTTTTGCGTTTTGTCTTATTTTCGTTCTTTGCTTGTCTTATTTTCGTTCTTTGCTTGTTTTTTTCATTATTTGTGCTGGGGGTTTGGGAAATGCCGGTTGTTTCTTCTGAGGCGTACTGGAATTTCGACAACTTGAAATCTCTCTCCCCC
>NW_004797550.1:29518-31436 GCF_000002075.1 Aplysia californica
CCCCCCAAAAAAAAAGAAGAAAATGATTTTTAAAAAAAAATTTAAACAAATACTTACACGTTTCTAGCAGAAAAACTTGCCAGAAAGAAAGTTCAAAAAGAAAGGTGTACACTAGTGAACAAGGAAAGACTAAAGAGACAAAGTGGACGAAAATGCCAGTAACAATGTTTTGACTTTTGTTGATGTGTTTCTGCAGGTGACATCCGTGGTGCCAGACTGTGAGTGAGGAGGTGCCCACCGCCCCCTCCCCCTCCCACACGCCGGGATGGAGCTAAGGATACTCTGTTCTGGCCTGCTCCTGGCTATCTTTGCTTGCGTCATCGTTGACGTCAGCGCGCAGTCTGGTGGCGAGCAGGACTTGAAAAGTGAGTGCCTTATTTTTAACGTTTAAAATATCTTCGTGTTTCACATGTATTCAATAACTTGTGAGCCGGGTGGTTGGTTGGTGTTGTCGTATGACCTGCTCCTCCTTGTACGTCTCTTTTTTGTTACTGCTTCTATTCGTCTTGTCCTAAACTGTTTCTCTGGTTTGCTGAAGGGTGCCATTTGTAGGTTCTGCTTCTTTTTCTTTATTTTGCTGAAGGTTCTATCTGTCTTCCTTAACTTTTCCCTTTCTCTAAATGGTCATCATCTCTGTGTTTTTCTGCACTCTAACTACATCTGTATAATATGTTCCTGACAAAAAAATGATGCCGTCGTCTGGCCCACTCCCAGTGAGCCTTAACTCAATACCAAGTTGAACCTTGTATAGACGACATCATAATAATATATTCAATAATCCAGACTTAAAGCGGGTGGTTGCAGGGTGCACCGGTGTGGTTTGCTACTTTCAGGATCATGCAGCGCTCGGTAGATACATACCACAATGAGAACCAACAAAGAAAGATCCTAAAAGAAGTGTCCCGCTATTTGGGATGCGGCTGCTGTCGAAATGAACGTTACTGTGTATGGGTATCGATTTTCTATCTCCGCACATAATATACTAATATAGGCCTATCTATGTAATTTTAAAAATCTGTGATTAACTCCTCTATGTTGTTTGAGATGCACCTGATGTGATATGTATTATTGTCAGCTTTTATTTTTTTCGCTTCATATGGAAATTATTTTATCAAAGTAATTCTGTGTATATTAAAAGGTGTTTTATAACCATTCCTGTAAAGCCACAGAATATTTTCCACTAGGACAATACAGTATTATCTTATCGTATCTTATCTTATCTTATCTTATCTTGTCTTATCTTATCTTATCTCATCTCCTATAAAAATCTACCTTCCTCATCTTTCTTTCTTCTTTTCTTTATGTGCTACTGTCTAGTAATACCTCTTCTCTTCGGCACTTGTATGACCAATTTGTTTTGCAGGCGTCGTAAAAAACACTTTTTGAAGCTAAAAACAATCTCGACTAAATAGGGTAAATGAAACAGAATATATATATTTTCGGAGCACTAATGACATGTCTTGTCATGAAGATAATCGGGCAGAGGTTTTCATGTCAGGAAAGGAGCGATTATGGGCGTGCCCGGTTTACGATAATATCCGCCCTTCTGTGCATTTATCAACTTCACAGTATCAAGAAAACTAGATACACGCACATTCAGAGAGAGAGAGAGAGAGAGAGAGAGAGAGAGAGAGAGAGAGAGAGAGAGAGAGAGAGAGAGAGAGAGAGGGGGGGGGGGGGGGGGGGGGGGGTTGTCTGTGTATACATTCATGTTTTATATTGACACTAAAAAGCTTGTATCTATGGAGAAGGTGCTGACGACCATGGCCTAAATGTAGCACTTCAGGGTTCGTGTTACAATGGTGCCCGAACTCCACTTTGAAATTGATGCACGATTTTGAGATTTTGAACTTCTCAGCTTACAATGTTAACACTTAACAAGCGAAATATTTTCCGGATGTAAGAAAATCTAACACCC
>NW_004797550.1:35343-37590 GCF_000002075.1 Aplysia californica
ATTTCTCTCTCTCTCTCTCTCTCTCTCTCTCTCTCTCTCTCTCAAGGGCCTTTCAAGGCTGCTGAGCAGAAATAGCAAAAGAAGCACGAGTATTGGAACACATGCACGTTCAGTGTGGGCTCTCCCAAACGTATTGGCGCGCGCTGCCCTTTCCTTTAACTGTGGTTTTTCACCCTCCGGTGGCCTTTATTTGTTTGTCGTTCATTTCTCTTTTTTGGGGGGGCCTTTCTTCCTTTTTGAAAAAAAGAGGGAGGAGGGGCTTTCTTTCTTTGCCATCCTCTTTTCCCTATTTCTTTCATTGATTTGAACCTTACCCTTTAGAGAAAAGAGTCAAATAATAAGCACTGCCTTCATAATACTTCTTTGTCGCTGACATGGTCTTCAGGATTTTCCTGTTTCTGGGAGCGCTTTTTATGCATTTGTCGCCGGCCCTAAGTACGTAGTTTGCGATCCGAGTTTGAGTCTTCCAATAGAACAAAAATGATACTTTGGGTTTTTTGGTTGCTTGTTAGTTAGGTAGTTTGTTTTACGGTTTGTTTTCTTTTAAATCGGAAGCAAGGTTTGTAAAGGTCTTTTTCTACGCCCCCCTCCCCCACCCTTTTTTTTAAAAACCAACACGTTTTCTAATTTTCCTCTTTTATTCAGAGTCCTGTTGTATAAAAAGCAAAAGTGAAAACAAGAAACAACAGCAACAACTTGACCTGAGGCGCGCAAAATGCAATTAAAGCAAACCACAAATAAACACACGAACTTGCGCACGTTTTATGAGCTTTCTGGTGCCGACTAAGCGGTAACATCCGTTAGCTCACACAGCGCACAGTTCCCTCTTGTGCTCTCGTTTCCCAGAGAATGACAGCCAGTCTCTGTAAACAGAGATCCTCCATGTCTACATTATATGTGTCACGACAAGATGGAATCAGACGCTCGTCAGTTCTCTCTTAATTACTAGTATCACCTTAACGCTTGTTTATTTGTCTTGCTTTTGATGAAGCAACTATTTTGAACAGAAGTAGAGAAGTTGGCGATTGAAGGAGGTGTGAGTGTGTGTGGGGAGGGGGGGGGGTCACCTGGCGTAAAAGGTAAAATTAGCGTGAAATGGCCGCCAAGTTTGGTGATGTCCAAAGCTTTCGTGTCATTGAAAACTGAAAATGTGCATTGTGTGTGCCCTTCATCAACGTTATCCAGTGAAAATCACCACAGAAGTATGTTCTTAAATTGATATAAAAGCCGAAAAAAAATCCAACAACAAAAAACAACAAAAATAAAACGGGCAAAACATGGTCGGGTTCTTCAATTTCACAATCTTGTCGAGCGCCTGATTTCCTCACGATCGGCACACATGCATGTATATTCTATTTCTGTCTATTGCATGAACTGGCGCGCGCCCGCCTGACCGTCTTAAGCAGCGGCCTCGTGGCTCTGTTTAACCCCTTGTACATGTACAAGGCTCGTCCGTCTCTTACTTCAAGCGCACGCGTGTGTGAATTTTGTTTTCGCGCGAGTTTTGTTTTTCTGAAAATGCTTCTACCCCTGTTTTGTTTTGTTTCGCCTCTCAGCATGTTTGGAATGCTTCCTCGATGCTCGGTGTGCGTATATAATATTCTTGTACTGTATTTCTCGGTGTCTTACCTTGTAGACGGGAGTCAAAGACATCTTGTTTCACCTTCAGCGTTTTTTTCCCCTCTTTCGCTGCGGATGGTTGGCGGGTGCTCAGGTGTGGATTGCTTCTTCTTTCCTATTAAAATAATCCATCGTCTGTATCTCCCCTCCTTCTTTTTTGTGTTTGTTACTCTCTTGTAACACCTCTATTGTTCGGCACTTTTATGACCTTATTGTGTTGCAAGTGCCGTAAAACTTTTACTAAAACTTAAAAAAACTTCTTTCATCTCTTTCTTACATCTCTCTCTCTCTCTCTCTCTCTCTCTCTCTCTCCCTCCGTCCCTCCCTTCCCTTTCCTTTTTTTAATACATCATAACGGTACAATTTAAGACACGCACCTGTCTTAGACAACTTTTTTCCCCTCGAAAATGTGGGATGCGGAGACGTCTTAAACGATTTCCTCTGCATGATAATCAATAATAATAAATTGCATTTATATAGCGCATTTCCACCAAGAAGTTCTCAATGCGCTGTACAATAATACAAAGAACATAAGAAGCGCACAGCTCCTATAGTAATCCTCTTTATATATATATATATCTCACTAGTCTCACTCTGTCTCTCTCTCTCTTTCTCTCCCTCTCTCTC
>NW_004797550.1:40241-42250 GCF_000002075.1 Aplysia californica
GACACACACACACACACACACACACACACACACACATACACACACACACACACACACACACACACACACACACACACTCGCACTCTCACATTAGCACACCTTTTTTCTTTCCCTAGAATTGTGGTTTGGTTCCGTCCATCTGTCTGACTCAACTAACTGTGTGTATGCCCCAAAATAGCGTTCTCTCTGAGCCCAGAACTGCCAGGGCAGAAATTGCCATTAAAAAGAACCCGGCGCTTTTCGACTGATTGCGTTTTTTGCCTTTGCGTGTACGGATTACTTTTTAAAGGAAAAAAACAATGAACAGTACTTCTTTTTTTTTAGGTTTCATACCTTGATCCTAATAGCACGCTCAGAAAGAGCCTAGGTGTTCGGGCTTTAATTCCTGCATCCTAAATACCGGTACTCTGTTGAAATATGTGTTAAACTCAAGCATACCATCCGTCTCTTACTGTGCTGTGACACAACATTACACGATTAGATTTATCGACCGTTATAATAACGTTGTTGTTATTGTAGTTGTTATTTTGAATGTTTAGAATGTGATATTGTTTGTGCCTTTAAGCAGGGAGTAAGTGTGCTCTTTAGTGTGTCTGTTCTTTCTATTACTTTCTGTCCAGTCGTGCCACTGTTTTCCAGGTTTGTTGTGGACATGGCCGCTGTAATGCTGACTGTCCATAAACTGCAGCTCAACACTACCTCAACCACAACCATCACCACTACTTCCGCAACAACAACAACAACAACAGCCACCACAATAAATATCAAAAAATGGCAGTAGCAACAACAAGTTCAGCAAACACGGCAACAACAACAACATCACCAACGACAACAAGAATAACAACAACAACAACAACAACAACAACACATCAACTGCGGCTACGGTAACAGCGAAACATCAACAGTAGCCCCAAGAAAGATATCATCAACAGTATAAGAACACGGACTTGACGACCACACATTATTTATAATTAGCCTATAGATTAAATTATAATGTAATAACCTTGTGTACTTCTGCCCCCCCCCCACAGACTGCCTGCCCCCTAGTGTGAGAAAGCGATCACCTCGTCGCATGTACTTCATCGTCAATGAGCAGATCAGGATCGCCTGTATTGCCACTGGAAACAAGACACTCGTGTGAGTATAACAATCCGGAATTGGGACGTTTTTAATTGTTTTACCGTAGATACCAAGTAAATCAAAATTGCTTCAGCAGAATGTAAGAGTGAATTTCCTTAACAAAAGCCCTCTTAAGTGCATTTTCTTTCTTTTCTTAGCTATTGTTATATCACCGATAACAGTCTAACAACGCTAGCTTAAATATTTTTCCGTTGTCACACTGACTAAGATAAGTCCCTTCAAAACTTAAAATGCGTTTTTCCCCTGGCAAATAGTAGGCCTACAGTTTGCGGTGTTGCAACAAGCATGCTGTATAGCCAGGTAGAGAATCTTTGGTAGGCTATAATTGCGCTTTCGGGTTCTATCATGCTATTTTATGTCGATTGTTTATACCACTTCCGGTGTAATTACTATGTGTTTTGTGTAATGTGAACTACTTTTTTTTAACGCCGTAAAACCTTAGGCTAGTTTATTCTCTGCACTTCTTACCCTGCTCAGGAACACACGTGCCATACCTACTTTCACTTTTGATGGAATAATTTAGCAAGTCTCACTCTCCATGGAACTTTGTTTTTGGTGGCTTTTCAAGGCCGCCTTGGCTACTGCAATGAGATGAAGTAGGCAACTTTTCATAATAACAGGCTATTGTGTGATCTCTTTTGACCCGCCTTTTAAACCCAGTTCTAAAGAAAGCTTTTGGAGTGTGGAGCACTGAGGTTTTTTTTAGGCTCGTTAAGTTTTAAAATCCAAATGTCAGCAAGCAGGTGTGAACCCAGGACTTCATGATGTGTTACAAATACTATTATGGGGTGAGCCCTTTAGCATCCTGTCTAAAGATGCAGCTATCTCTAGAGCGGAATCCGTGCCTTCCTTTCGCATTACTCACTTAC
>NW_004797550.1:42350-47628 GCF_000002075.1 Aplysia californica
AAGGTAATATGAAAGACAAAAACGTGTACATCTGTCTCGGGAAGGTGTGTATATTCCCATTACTATGATACGAAATATGGCATTACGTTTGACGTGGAAGTCTGTCTCATTTCCCTTTGTCTCTCTAACGACCCGATCCTTCCTCTCCCCCCTTTTCCCCCTCCACTGTTTCTCTCTTTTGTTATTTCATATTATCAGTCCTTGTCCAACGAGACACATTAGTGGTATTGATTTCGTACAGACGCAATCAAATATTCATGACCTCTAAAGGTCATTGAGTGACAGGCAAAGTCTGTCATCTGTAGTTGGGAGTCGAGTAGCCCAGGGATTGAGGAAGGGAGGGAGGGGGTTGCAGTCGTGTGTGTGTGTGTGTGTGTGTGTGTTTGTGTGTGTGTGAATGTGTAGATAGATCGATATATAAATAAATAGAAACGAGAGTGAAAGAGAGAGAAAAGAGAGAGAGAGAAAGAGAGAGAGAGAGAGAGAAAGAGAGAGAGAGAGAGAGAAAGAGAGAGAGAGAGAGAGAGAGAGAAAGAGAGAGAGAATGCATGTATGGGAATATTTTTGATTCTGTTTGTGTTATAATATTATATTCGCGAGTTGTGTCCATGTATGAGTTTAGAGTATATGTCTGATTTCATAAACTAGCGGTCTTTTCTTTTTGTATTTGTGTTGCACGTGCACAGTGTCGCATAGCGTTACAGCTTCCCCCGACTCTCTAAAAAGGATAATATGATAAGATGTTGTACCTTTGAAATGAACCATTTTTTCATTCACTCATAAAGTACATATTATGAAGGAAGCTTTGTTGCAGTTGTGTTTGAAAAACTGGAGCCTTCATTTTCGGTTAAAGAAGGATGAAAAGCAACAACATTGTTGTGCAGATCGAACCTTTTGACTCTTTATCCGCAAAATCGTTTTCATGTGAATTACTCTTTAACCCTCGGATTTTTTCCTCAGCTACACATGGCTCAAGGACGGTGAAGTCCTGGACTTTAACAGCAAGCTCAACAAAGGCCGTGTGCACTTTGAGCCTGGAGTGGGTTCTCTAATCCTCACCAAGGCCCAGGATCAAGATTCTGGTGTTTACCAGTGTCGGGTGAGTGGGCAGCGTGTCATCTTTCACAGGGTAGGGAGTAATTGTCATCCTTTCTTGACTCCAATGAGAGTTGACGGGGTGTTGGAGGTAAGGGGCGGGTGTGTGTGTGCCGATATTGAGATAGGACATTGGTTATCTCTCTTGAGTGAGATAGGCATATTTTTGTCATCTTTTCTTGAGTGAGATAGGACATTATGTACGTGTTATCTCTCCTTAGTGAGTTAGGCATTTGTCATTTTCTTCTGAGTGAGGTAGGTCATTGGTCATCTTTCCTGAGTGAGATAGAGGTTACTTGCTATCCTGAGTGAATAGAAATAGGGCATTGGTCATTTCTCGTGCGGTAGGACATTGGTCATTTCTCTTAGGAGAAAATGAGTAGCACTATTTCACCTATATGAAAATAGACAGGGGACTCTTCTTTCCCAAATGAGAGAATAGGATAGTTTCCTGTCCTGAATGAGATTTGGACAGCAGTCTGGAAAGCAACCATCACTCTAGGGTGTGAGTGGGCACTGGCCTTTTTCTTTGAGGATAATGGTGATGCTGAATTGCGAGTGGTCATGTATCATGAGTGTTCGTAACGTAAAAGTCTAGCTTTTTTGTTGAGACTTGTTTTGCTTCTATTATATTTTTGTGTGGGCTTTTACCTCTTTCTTTGCGTTCTAATTGTCAGATTTGGGTTTATTCTAACATTGTGTCTATCTCTATCAGGTGACCAACAACTGTGGCACAGCCTTGACCCCAACGACCAGGCTGCTCCATGCCAAGATTGACCCCTTCACCCCCCAGGACAAACCCGAACTCATCAAGGTCATGATGGGATCCAGTACCGTACTGGAGTGCAACCCACCAACCAGGTACAGGCTGAACCTTGTGTCCATTAATATATCTCTAGTTTGTAGATTAGCACAATATTTTAGCATATTTTACCCTCAATAACCCTTTATTTCCAGGGTCTTTAAAAAACTGCCTTGGCTACTGCAAGAAATAATGTAGACAAATGCTGAAAGGGGATCTCTTATGACCTCTCTTTGGCCTTGTTTAAATTGAAGGCTGTACTACTTCTTTTCTTGTTCCTTTATACATCAGTTGCAAATTTAAACTTATAGTAGAAAGTTTAGAAACTAAAGCTCTTCTTTCGCTCTTGTTTTCCTGCAGTGTTCCCAAGGCTGTGATAGCCTGGATCCTCATGGACTCCACTGAGTCAATGAGCGATGTTGATGAGTTGGATTACGATGATGTTGGCTTCATCACCGTGGAACAGAACCGACGTGTCACCATGGATTATAATGGTTAGTTTGTAAAACTGATTTCTAATAATCTGCGAATTGCAGCCATTGGTTATGAAAGTGGATTATGGCTGTCTGTGGGCTCCAACTGTTAATTGTGATGATATGTTAGAAAATGCTGTTGATTATAAAATGATCAATCATTTTCTTCTGCTAATGTTTATTGTCAGGGAGTGACAATTCTGATTAAAATGTGACATTTTAATTTAGAGTGTATGAAATCCATAAATGTTCATGGTGAGCTGGTGATAGCCATAGAGTGTCATTTAAATGAGATTTGGCAGTGAGGATGTCCATTAATTAATAATATTGAGCTGTGAATGGTTTTGATATATTACTGTAGATTATATATGTGTGTGTGCACGTGCACGTGTTTGTGTGTGTGTGTGTGTGTGTGTGTGTGTGTGTGTGTGTGTGTGTGTTTGAGAATGTATGTTCTTGTTCTGTAATTGTGTACTATTTGGAATAATGGCGAGAATTTTAATGATCAAAGAGTAACAGTTGCCGCTGGTGATATCTTTTTTTAAAAGAATAAATGCCAATAACTAGCACTGGGTCAATAACGTTGATGACAAAAATTTTATGGGTTGGTTTTACAGTCACTTACTTTGAATTTTATTTTTTTGTTTTTTTAACCTGATGAAAGAACAATGAAACATTCGAAAATTCCCCTCTATGCAACCAATAGAATTTATATCACCTCACTTCTGTCTTTTTTTTTACAGGCAACTTGTACATCACAAGTGCACGCAAGGAGGATGAGCAGGGAGGCAAGTCGTATGTGTGCGCAGCGCAGAACATGAGAACCCGCTCCTCCAACAAGGGAGAGGATAAACTGATCAAAGTACAAGGAGGTAGGACAACTATTTTTATTGAGTTTGTTGGGATTGTCATTGTTGGGTGTGTGTCATTGTTTTATGATGCCATTTTCATGCTCTATTGCAGAAAGACTAAAGTCTACAACTCTACGGTTAAGAGGGATATTTTCCTGCTTACTTGTAAAGTTAGATGGACATGGGTTTGAAATGGGTTGCCCCTTGGAATTTTTTTCCATTTGAAGATAAAGTACTGATCACAATTCAATATCTTTTTGGAGATCTGCTTGCAATTTTGCCTTGAAGTGTTTATATAAAGTTAGGTGTAGATGTGGAACACTTCTAAGAGAATCGAGACAAAAGTTGATGATACAAACTTCTGTTAGTGTGAGGAAGTCAGAAGAATTGAGTGTAGATTATGTTGACATTAGAATAGTTGTGTTTATTTTTTTAATATTCTTCTGTTTACTCAAGATAGGCAATACTGGAAGTCCCATTTTTTATACATGCTACAATCCCACAGGATCACTTTCAGTGAGTTTTCAAGTCAGTAAATAGTGTCTTTAGCCCTATTGCAGATGGACAGTGAACATAGTTACTTTGTGGTAAATGACCATTATCTGTTGAAAAGGATGTTGGATGTGACCAAACTGGCATCTCTTGTGTAATGGTTGGGCAATGTGACATAACACAAAAAGATATGACTTCAATTTTTGTGTGGGTAGTCAATTGTATCTTGTGTGTCTGTCTTTTTTCTTGGGTGCTGTGTCCTTTCTAACCGGGATTGACTTAGACACACATGGTTGAAGAATCCCTCCACCTAAGAAATATGTTGACGGAGGTATTAGATATTTACAATCATTTACAAACTTGACCAAAACCTCAACTAAAGCTAAACCTTGGTCTTCATGTCAGTGACTCCGACGTCATTTGGTGTGGACCTCATGTGGCACTCTAACACCACAACAATGGTTCTTGAGGGGAAAAGAGCTCGTTTCAAGTGTATCTTCTCTGGGAAGTAAGTAATTTTGTCATATACCATCAGACTTTAAAATTGAGTCGATAGTGCCGTAAAACACCTACTCAATCATACCATCAGACTTTCTATGTTGATAATCCAGTTGTTGCTGGGAGATATTTTTCTTCATATGTATAATTCTTTTAAAAACTAAGATATTCTCTCTGACTAGAGATAAATTCATAAATGGAATAAACATGTTGTTGATAAATTACAAACATGTATCAATGTGAAAAAATAAAATCTGTTATCTGTAGAAAGGAAACTGGTGATAAGACCTCTACATTTATAGAGATTATTATTCTCTGCAATTGCCTTACTACTCCACAGTCCTGAGCCAGAGGTGTCGTGGGTACGAGTCAACGGCAACCTCCGACAGGAACGTATGCAGGCCAACCACCACGAGTTCATCATCGAAGATGTTCTTTATGAGGATGCTGGGGAGTACAAGTGTATGGGGCGCAACTCGCTCCAACGGCAGCCCATTGAACATACGTTCACTCTCAATGTAGAAGGTGAGAGTTTGATCAGCACCCAAAAAGGGATAGTTGGTGCTTCTGTAAATAAATCATCTATGGTTTGGTTTGGCGGGGAGGTATGGACTTGTTTAGATTATTCAACTCTCAGCAGGAACCGTTGACACGCAGAGCGATAAAAGTTCCTCTCAAGCAGGGGTGTTTTATTTTCTTCACTCTACTTATGTCTTCTTCCTTCACATCTCCTCTTTCTGTGATCTGGGCAGCTGAGAGTGGGGTCTGTAATAAATTTTTAAAAAGCACCTCTGAAATGCTGCCTTGTGAAGTCCACCTTCAGAATAGCATGTTTGTGTCAAGTAGAGTACCAAATTCAGATAAAAACCAATTTGTAATCTGATAAGAGCCAGTTTTCCATCGCTGCAACCTTCTGTTGGAGGATAGGAAATCTAACATACATTTAATTTGTTCCAATCAATTGAAATTAGTTACAAGTAGAAATTTGATTCAGATTTCATCATAATGAGAGATGCTTCTTAAACATGTACGACGATAGTGAATATTTCACGTACAAACTCTCCCCC
>NW_004797550.1:47728-82728 GCF_000002075.1 Aplysia californica
CCCCCCCCCCCCCCCCCCCCCCCTATTTCCTTTTCTCTCTCTTTCTCTCTCTCTCATTGCAAGTTGTTGGTGATGCTTTGCTACTGCCTACTCTTTTTGTTGTCTTTAAACATTGCTACCATCCTAATCATTTTGTTGTTACATGGGGCCATCTTTATACTTTAGTGTGAACTACAGTTGACAAACAACATTTGTTGTCGACTAAAATCGTTCTTTGAAAAGGAATTGACACGCTGTGTATTTGTCTGTCCAGCGGCCCCTGCCTGGAGGTCCCACCCCCGAGACGTTACAGTCGGAGTGGAAGAGAGTGCCAGCTTTGAGTGTGAGGCTGTGGGCAATCCCAAGCCCACAGTAGAATTCTATGTCAATGGAAAGGCTATTGATGGTGAGTGCGTCGTCTGTGATGTTTACCTTTTTGTTGGTGTTGTCATTTAGTCATGTGCGCTGATTTAGTTTAAAAGCTGACATTAAGGGTAGGTCATTAAAATTTACAGTGTATTCTGGGTAGGAACTGAACCTATGATAATTATGAAAGTGTTTTGTTTGTACTAAGGGCTGCTGGATTTCTAGATAAATCTGGAAATCCAGATTTTTTACTTTGTCCAGATTTTTTGCTGGATATTTAAAACAAAATTAGTTAATTAAACCAACCTCTCCCCCCCACTTATTTTGTTCATCCAAAATCAAGTGGTATACTCATCTGAAACAAAGAACCCTCCATATGAGACTATAAGTAAGATGTCCATCAACTTGGTAAGCTGTTTAGTTGTTAAATAATTTTAGTTCACCTTGTCATGACAAGTGTAGCTTTGTCTAGTTGTGTGCTGCCTAGTTGGGTGGAGAGGGATTTATGCATGCCCAGCAATAATACATGTGATGCTTGCTGGCTTTCTCCAGAGGCTCCATCCAACCCCCGCCGCACCTTGAAGGGCAACACGCTGTTCTTCAGCAATCTGGAGAAGAGCGACTCACAGGTCATCCAGTGCAATGCCTCCAACTCTCACGGCTCTATCTGGGCTGATGTCTACCTCTATGTCCAAGGTGAATGGGGAGAAGAGTTATGTCTGTTTCTCAGTCTTTCTATCTTTCTGTCTTTTTCTCTCTCTGTCTCTCTATCTCTATCTCTCTCTGTTGCTGTCTCTTTCTCTCTCTCTCTCTCTCTCTCTTTCTCTCTCTCTCTCTTTCTTGTTTATACAATACAAGCTTTAACACCCCAGTGAGAGAGGACGACTTAGAAAAAGAGCCTTTTACTGTTCCTTCTTTGTTTTATCAGGGGTTTTATTACCTACTAGACTTCACACTGTGCGTTTCTGGGCTCTTTATCTTTCTGGTTTTGATCCTTTATTGACAGACCAACTGGATGAAAGACAGAAAAAAATTCCTTAGTTTTCTAGTTATTGGTTTGGTAAAAATACCTTTTACTTGTTTCATCTCCTCAGAATAGCTGGTTTGTGTACTATTTATACTCAAGTCACTTAGTTTAGCAGTTTTGTAATGTTAAAGGCTCAAAAAAATCTAAAGTTTCAGTCACAATGGGCTCTGATCTTCAGCTATAGAAATAGCTAACTTTTGGAGACCATTTTCTCGCTAATTTAACCTCTGAAACAAAGCAACGTCCACCTCATTCAATTGTGGATATCTCGACTTCAATTCAAGAGAAAATATTTTTTTCTTTCATCAAAGATAAGACAAATGAACAAGTTCTAAGCTGATACCAATAACTCCACATGCCCAAAAATTGACCACCTGATTTCACTGCATCATGACACACATACTTTCTTTCTGCTCTAACAAATGAATAAAAATGCGTCCCCAGCTCTCCCTCCCACCATTGAGAAACCGCCCCAGGATCGTGTGGTGACTGCCGAGGGCAAAGACCTGACTCTCTCCTGTCAGGTGACCGGCAAACCAAAGCCTAAGGTGGTCTGGTACAAGGGTGTACAGCCGCTGGTGCACAAACGTTTTCAGATTACCGAGAAGGGAGATCTGATCATTAAGGTAGGCAGTCCGAGAGAGAGAGAGAGAGAGAGAGAGAGAGAGAGAGAGAGAGGGAGAGGGAGAGGGAGAGGGAGAGGGAGATGGAGATGGAGATGAAAGAGTATTGGAAGTGGGGGAGAAGGAGGGAGAGAAGGAAGGAAGGAAGGGGAAGACAAAAAGTTGGAAATGGGAAAGAGGAGAGAGAGAGAGGGAGGAAACCCCCCCTCCACAGAAACAGAGACAGGCAGACATGCAGGTTGGCATACAGGCAGACAAATATTAATGCAAACAAGAGAGGGATTGAAGAGGGGAAGAACTGTGAGAAAGAGAGACGGAAAAGAGATAAAGAAAGTGTGAAAAGAGAAAAAGAGAGAATGATAGAAGGGAAAAGCAAAATAGAGAGTGAAGGAGAAGATGTGAGTACATTTCTGGTTTGTTGTCTTGATCAATTGTTGAATTTGATTATTCTTTGGTGCTTTTTCTCACTGGGACCTGGCTATGTAAAACACCTGCCTTTTTCCTGTGTCCAGAAAACGAACAAGAAGAAGGACCCTGGTACCTACAGGTGCATTGCAGAGAACAAGTTTGGAAAGGCAGAGGCTGAGGGACAAGTGGTTGTGAGAAGTAAGTTGGCCACCCGGGATGTAATATTATTAGACGCAATACATCGGCTACTCAACGTAGTACTCTGTCATACGTCACTTTTCAGAATGGTGTCTGAGGGAGTCTTATACTAAGCAGTCGAAAAGTGATCAATCCATGATGGTTATTATTGTTGTTGTTGTTGGTGTTGTTTTTGTTGTTGTTGTTGGCGTGTCATCGATCCAGGGATGGTTTCACCAGTTAATTCAAAGCAATGGAATGTCCTACAGTGGTTAGTTTAATTTGATGTGAGGCGGAGAAAAGATAATTCTTGTTCAAGGCACCTATACTCATATTATTATGTCTACTCATTGCACATTCACATAACATTTATTTTATGCACTGTTTTCACTCCAGTTAATCCACTTTACATTTTCCCTTCCATAAAATGTATCTGTATACTTGTCTGTTTATCCATGTATTTATTCATATCTGTTTAAAAATAATATTTTTGGTTCAAATTATATAGCAGGACTCAGAGCACATATGTAGCATAATAAATGGCGAACTGTTATTTGAAAACTGCAAGGAAATGGGGTCTCAGTGATTGCCCCTTCCCCCTTTAAAAAAAAGACATAAAAAAATAAAATAAAATAATGCTTAACAGTTGAGTGGAAGTTATTTTGAAAACCAAAAATGAGGCTTTTATGATTATACAAAATTATACAAATGGAGGGCTATCTATGATATGCATTGATTTTTGTGGGTCTCATTTAAAGGAGACCACAATTTTAGATCAGATTCCATATTTGAGTCGGTTTTAGATTATATTTATATTAAAAGATCTTTAGGACTTTCGGACAGGTCAAAAAGTTTCCTGGATCCCGCATAAGACCAAACATATAAATTTCAGTTGTTGGGCGTTAACCATCTTATTGCTGTGATATATATATGATAATATTCTATGCGTGCTTTTTGAAGTTGTGTGATAACAGCTTATTTCCTCCATTCATTGTTAACCTTTTGTGCACAATAATTTATCTCTGTGAACCGTAATTTTTGCAAGGGTCAAAAAGAAGCATTGGTGAGTCTGGTTTTCCCAGTGTAGTTGACGGGTGAAAGGTTAACCTTATCCAGAATGCTGCGGGTGGAATGTGTGCCTTAGCATGGCCACGAGAAAAGGCTATACAGACCCATTGCAGATGACTTCCATTTTTGCTGTGTTTCTTTACACACAAGGTTTTTCTTTTCCTCTTAAACTGGCTGCAGTCTCTTGCTGTCAAACATATCTGTCACAAAATAGTAAGGGGTAACCAAAGTGTCCATTCACCTCCTAGAAATAAAACAAAAACTGTGCACTTTGTCCTTTTCTGTCAATGTCAGTGGGAGTCAAATGATTTGCCTCTCTATCCAAGTTAAAGACATCAGAAATGGCAGTCACCGCAGCAGGTCTATATAAGGAGAGACATTATATATAACAATTTCCCCCCATTGCAATGGAAGTTTTGCTTATTTCACTGCTCTCAACTTCGTTAAGCCAGGAGCGTAATCCTCAAACATACACACTGAAACTTTTACAAATAAAGACAAAGAAGTACACACAGACACATGGCTAAACACGTAGGCCTACGTCTGAACATGCAGACTACTATGTGAACAAAGAAACATACTGGCAAAAGTAAACATAAATGTTCTTGCAGGTGAGTGCAAATGCTCACAAACACACTCTTACACAAGCACTCACTCAAACCAGTGAACCCTCAAATAAACAAATATACATGCAAATAAAGAAGTTCTTTTCTTTCTTTTAGCAATTGCTGTAGGTTTTTCATATCATAGACAGACATAATGTCAAAGCCTACAAGTTGCCATCATACCTTTTTTTTCATTAAGACATTCCTGGTTCCATTTTGTTTTAGACTCACTCACCACCAATCACCTTTTTTTTTCTTCCAAACACATTTTCACCCATTTCTGTTCTGACCTGGATTTGTTTTTATTCATTTGTGTCTTGGTGGGAGGGAGTTTGGGGTTGTTTTTTTTGTTTGTTATGGGTTTACATAACTTGCCTTCAGTACAATAAGATCACTGACAAGTCTACCTCCTACTTATTGTCCGTCTCTGATAAAATTGCACTGGGTGGCTCCTTCATTCTAAGCACTTATCCCCTTATCCTATATTACTTTCAGTTCTATGTTGGTTTTCTACAACCATTGTACTCTGTTTCGTTTTGTTGTTTTTTTGCCGTTTTGTTTTATTTTGTCATTTTCATTCATTTACTTGCCTATTTATCATTTGTATTATAATTTTATACATAATCATTCAGAGCTACCTAACCTGCATTGAAGGTGATGGGAAATTTTTTGCACTCCCAAGCATGAAAATGTGTACTTACCTATGACATGCGGACAGACGTTTGCTTATTATTACACAGTTGTTTACAGCTACTGGAGATACATTTGAATATTTGAAAATAAGAATGTATATCAGCTCTAACAGTGTATCTGATACATGTATACATAAACCCCTCTCCTGGTTGTTGCAAGATCTGCCTTTTATTTTCAAGATCTGCCTTTTACCAATCAGCTGTACATTACTGAGTTAATGAGTTGATGGATGATTTATTTATTTTTATTTTAGAAAAAAAATAATTTCACCAAGCGTTAAGTATTTATATTCATCCATCTTCCATAATTGTCTTTGACTCAGTTGTTTTCATTTTTCTTCCCACCTATTTTCTCCTGTGCACAAAACAAGCAACTGTTTTTTAATTAAATTATAAACTGCACTTGTGACTCAATTTTGTGCCACATGGGTTAAAGCACTCATTATACCTTCAGACATTTTTTTACTTGTTCTGGAAATTGATCTTGTGATTCCCAGAATGTATGACAGTATGCCATAGGGGGGTTTCATATTTTGGGATATCTTTAAGGTTCTGATAATATTAATCGATACCTTCCCTCATAATAATCTCGATCTGGTCTGTCATGTTTGTGACGTCGGTGAGGTGAAAAACTTGCCTCAAGTCTATGATGATACCTGTGGGCAGTAAAGCCCTGGTAGTTAACAGTTTCTGCCTATCATTTTTAGGGAGTATTTTGATGGAAAGTAACCAGAAAAGCACTAAATTTCATTTGTATTCTTGTTTCTCATGTATTTTATCTGAAGTTTTTCCATACATAACTGAGCTATTTTATACATTTTGTGTGTTCAGTGTATATAATTTAACCAAAGCAAGAGGCAGTCAACATTGTGACATCTCCTTTGAGCAGTACTAGAGGGTTTCTTACAGTGGTTTCCTTTGTCTCTCTGTGTGTCTCCAGTGAAGACATCTATTGCCACCAAGCCAATTGGAGAGCAGGTTGACTACACAAATCCAGTAACCTTCACCTGTGGAGCTGTCACTGACAAAGATGAGGTTGCCAATCTCAAGTGAGTTCTTGTTACTGTCTTTTATATTGTTGTTAGATTATTCACAAAAAATGCGCTCATATGACCTTATGCAATTGGAGCGCCGCCATAAAAAACCTATCAGAACAAATAACAAAACAAAAAGTAAAGTATAATCTCCCATGTCTTTGTGCATCATAATGATCACAGCCACCTGTTTCCTGTGCTTGTAAGGCTCAGTAGGCTTATCAAACCCCTCTGGAAAGCCCATTGTGACCAAAGATGTGCACACTAGGTCAAACACACGTGGGTTGTGGCGGATAGGGGGGGGGGGGAGACATCTGTGCAGGCATGTGAATTTGTAGGATGGATGTCTTATTTTGGTAAATATTTGTAGCATGTAGTGCCCATTGGATGGATTCTGAGCGCTTTACGAAATATGTGGTTTATTATTGATATTTTAAAAAATTCTTTATTATTATTATATAGTTCTGTAAGTAAATCAGGAGGACTGGGGAATATTACACAGGGATAAGGATGGAGCAACACATGAAAGAGTTGGCCCACTCACCTTCCATCTATGCATCATTGTTCGTGGGTGGTTGATGGGTGCTCTGGTGTGGCTTGCTCCTTTTTTCTTATCGAGCATCTTTCCTCCTGATCTCTCCCTCTTTTTTGTGATTGTTTCTCTCTTGTAATACATCCAATCTCCGGCGCGTATATGACCTTATTGCGTTGCAAGTGCTGTAAAACTCTTACTAAAACTAAATTATTTATTGTTCCTCCTCTCAGGTACCGATGGCTCAAGGATGGAGCAGAGCTGGAACCCTCTGACCGTGTGAGTATTAAAGCTGGAGTCCTGACCATCATGGAGACATCCAGCAAAGACACTGGGTCCTATACGTGTGTGGCAGAAAATGGCCTGGATAATGACACAGCCACAGCTACTTTGCAGGTCAAAGGTAAGGTCCTGTCCGTGTGGCGGATGGCTCTTCTGCTGATACTTCTGTTGTTTGTCTTTGCTCTTTGATAATCGTGTTTCTGAGGGTGCTTTTGGCAAGTGCTGAGGTGTGGTTTGCTCCTTCTTTCTTATCCAACAAAATCCTTATCACTCCCTCTTCTTTTCTTTGTACATTACTCTCCAGTAACACTTCCAATTTTCGGTTCTTGTGTGACCTGTTTGTTTCGCAATTGCTGTTAAACTCTTCATCATCATCTGGTGTCTTGCCGACTGGCATGGGCGATCATGGACCTCCGTTTCACTCTTGTCTTGCTTTGCAGCGATGGTCTCTGTCGTTCTTGCTGTTACCAGCCATGTTGTCAACCTGTCCAGTATCTTTTCCCTCTGTCTGCCTCTGCTCCTCTTTCCATAATACTTGCCTGTTCTTACAATATTCTCCAATGCTTCTTTCCTCATGGTGTATCCAATGAACGCTGCCTGTCGCTTTCGTATATTTGTCATAAGCTGTCGTCTGCAATTTGATTTAACCAAGACTTGGTAAACTCTTACTGAAACAATGATGTTTCTTTTTCTTGTTTCTATTTTTTTATGGGTGTTGCAGTTTGTTATTTCTATTGTTATCATTATTCATTTGTATTTGATCCTAGCCTCGATTGCTTGGAAACATAGCTCTCCCACCATTAGGGGGTACAGCTCACCCTCAGCTTGGTGCCACTGATATGCCCCAGCCTCTCCTGTTTAGGGTTGGCATCGTTTATCTGAACCTACTCTGTCTTTGGTCCAGCTTATTCCTGCTTATTCTTTCAGCAAGAGTCCTGTCCAGTAAAGAAAAAAAACCAAAAGTTCCAAAGTGGGCAAGGGGCCTTCAAAAAGATCTTGTATCTAGTAAGGCATTATACCCTTGGACAAGAAAAATTATAGTCCATATTGTTTTTATTATGATAACAATCGTTAAAATTGATTTCTGATCCTAATTTTTAAAAGTGTATGTTTTAATCGAGTATGCTTAAGCTGATGCAAGCAAGGCTTAAGTTTTGCTGTACATAAAGACAATATTTTGAGTTATTCTGTCCTATGTCCTGGGCTGATATGTGGGTGAGAGCCCCACTGTTAAGTTCTACCCATCCCTTTATTGTTTTGGTCTGTTTTTCGTAGTTTTTTTCATCGGCTTGAAATGATGACTGTCGTATAGATTCCCGTCTCTTATTCTGAAACAAAACTTGTCCACAGCCGTGCCAGATCCTCCTTACAATGTGTCAGTGTCAGACTGCCTTGCCAAGAAAGCCATCATCAAATGGAAGTTTGAGGAGAAGATGAGAAACTTCGACACAATGACCAAGTTTATTGTGGAGTCCACGACAGCGTACAAGAATGATGTATGGGAGAAGGTAAAATGTGAACAACTTTTTTTTCAAATTTTACTTTTCTCCCTGAAAACTAGGGCTGGATCCTGCTCGCCAAATTTAAGAGTGGCGATTCGCGATTCAGTCGGCTTCAAAGAATCGCGAGTACGTGAGCGCTCGTGGAACTGTGGCGGAACACTGACTGAAATGGAACAGTGTCATATCAACGCCGCTTGGCGAGTGCGAGTCCCACTCTTGTTGTTCCGCCATTCTCTCTGTCCCACACCCTTTGTTGTGCTGCTCTATTAACTGACCTCAATAAGTGACCCCCATAAATTCACCCCCCCCCCCCAACCCCATGATTCGCTAAAACAATGGCTCCATAAAATTCCTTCTGTCTATTGGTTGGACCCCGTTCATTTTGTTTTAATACCCCCTATTAAAACAAAATGGACTATAACATCTTTTGTAAAATAAGGGGAGCCATACTAAGTGTTCCGTTCCGTTTTTGCGCTCATGACTAGACTCAGCAGTAGGTTAAACAGGCCACAAGGTGGTGACAGCGTCAGGGGAGTGAATCGGGAATCGTTTGGCGATACTATTCCGCGTTCCGCTGAAGTGAATTGTGAATCACGTTCCGCAGGCAAGAGTGGCAATTCAGTTCCGTTCTCGCGCTCGCGATCCAGCTCTACTGAAAACATAAAAATCAAAGGGGTCAGAAAGGTCATTATTTGTTTGACATGTTTGCAGCTCGTTGGACAAATTTGTCTTTTATTTAATCCTTGTAAGACTCTTTTCATATTAAATGAGACTCGTGTGTAAGTACGGTGTGGTTACCCAGAGATTAGAATTGTATTATGCACATCATTGCAAATATAGTAGGAAATATGTGGCAGGTGGTGAAATCAGGCACTCATCAACATAATGAAATCGAAGAAACAAACATTTTTCCTCCAGTTGAACAATTTTTTATCTAATATTTTTTAGGTTTAACACCTTTTCTGTTCACTTAAAAACAAACTTTTGAGTTGATTTTACTGAAATAAAAAAAGGATTAAAACGACGGACCAGTTTGCATTATGAATAACTTATATTGGTTCAATGGGGGAGTAAAACATTTATGATCAATTACTGTCAATGTCACAGCCTGGGTTGGCCCTGTCAGTGACCCAACACTTTCTGAACAAGTAAAACTGTGTCAAAGCAGACATTACATGTCTACTTTCGATCTCTACAGGAGGTAACGCTACCGTATCCGGCATATGAAGCCAGCATCAACTTGTCGCCGTACGCCAAGTACAAGTTCCGTGTGAAGGCTGTCAACATGATGGGCATCAGTGATCCCAGCCACACGACGTACTCTTGGTGCGAGACCCCCATGTCGTTGCCGGATAAGAACCCAGACGGTGTCGAGACAGACGAGCAGTTTACTAACTTCCTGGTGGTCAAGTGGGAGGTACGGTCACACGTTTAGTTATATTACTGTTTTTGTTTATAAATTAATATGATGAATATTTGGAGTAGTTTTCTTTTAGTCAGAACACAATGTTTTATGTTACTGTTGCACGTTGTACTGTATTGTAAAGCGCTCAGAGCCTGTGTACTTAAATTGGGGTTGAGCGCTATATAAATGTCATTTATTGTTATTATTATTATTATTATTATTATTACTGCTGGTCAAGAGGGAAATATGGTCACTGTGCCGGTCTAATTAGATTACTGCTGGTCAAGTGGGAGGTACAGTTACACATCTATTTAGATTGCTGCTCACATGTACATGATCCAACACAACTTGTATTTTTATCAACTCTTTTTACACTACAAACTATCAGCACATTATTAAGAAGTGTTAAGAAAGTTCCCAATGTACTGGTGTATGGAACAGAAAGAGTTGAATTTTTTCATTTAGGCCTATAGCAAGTTGATTCACCTGTGGCTTCCACTTAGAGCTCAATCTCTTGGTGGGGTCTTGTAAAAAAATATATCCCAGAATATCCACAGCTCTTCTTTTAGAAAACACATTTTAACCCTTTCCTATTCATGGTCTTGGTCATCGACTGCCTACTATGTGTTCAACTTCTTTCTTTTGAAACAGTCTTTCCGGGTTTGCATTCTTTAAAGATTAATGGAAGTAGTGGTAAATTTTTACTCCTGATACTAGCTCCAACATACTTTTTATTACAAGAAATGAAAACCAAGGTTACAGCTTATTGTCAGAGATTTATTTTTTATTACAGCCAAGCTCACCTGTTAGGAAATTGGTGGAAGAAACGAGGTGTGTGCATGGCTGGTTTTGGCTGGTTTGAACACTCGCGTACCATTTTTTCCCCCCTTGTTTTTGCTGGGTTGAACAAGAAAGAGTTTGATGCTGTAGGGTAATGTGTTATATGTATCTCAGAGCAAACTGTAACAAAACTTGATATTCTTTCCCACAGCCAATGGAAGAGATTGATCTAAATGGCCCCCAGTTCCGCTACTTGGTGGAGGTACAGGAGATAGGGACGGATGATGTGCAGACGTTTGAAGTGGATGACTTTAGAGAGAATGAGAAACACATTCCTGTCAACAACACATACAAGTAATGCAGGCTTTTATGTTTTGTATAAGAACTATTCCGGTCTTAAATAGAGCCTGTTTAAATTTTGTTTCTTTGTATTTCATGAAAAGCTGCAGTAGTTTTGTTTGAAATGCTTTTGTATGAATCTAATATTGATCTTTTTAAATGTGCAATTACTTGTATCAGTGATTTTAGAGAAGATTTTTCTGAATTATAGGACAGGGCTTTCTTTTTGGACTAAAGTTTACTGTTTCAGTCACAGGATAGAGGTAGGAACTACTGGTGTGTCTTGTAAAGTTATAATGTGTTGGGAGAATGAATCATTACTGAGAGGGAATATAAAGAACAAAGTCTGTGTTTTCATCCTTGTATTTTTTTTTCGTAGCAGAAAAGGTATTAATTTGTAACATCATGTAAAAAACGTATTGCTTGTCTCTGAAAAGAGACTGAGTTATGTTGATTTTTAATAGTACTTTGTCTAATGCCTATTTTTTGGTTGTGTCCAGGCCTTACCTTGTGAAGGTACGAGCGGTCAACCAAGTAGGCAAGGCCATGGCCAACCCGCTTGCTATTACTGGCTACTCCGGAGAAGCTCGTGAGTTGTTTATTTTTCTTACATGTTGAGGGTGACAATGGAGGGGCGGTTCTTGCATGTTGATAGAGACAATAAGAGGGCCTTGCATATTGATAAGGACAATAGTCGGGTTCTTGCAATTTGATAGAAACAATATATTTTTTTAAAGCACGGGTGTGGGAGAGGGGTTGAATATGATGTTGCCTGTAAGCTGATCCTTTCTACATTCTATGATTCCAGCACATGTAAGACATGCATGTACATGTCGCAGTTTCGAAGCTATGAAGTGGAATGGATGATGTGAAGGAGATCTCCTCTTGGACAGAAAGTAACTTTGTCCAAGGCTTTACCCAATACCTAATGCTGGTATTTTATTCTTTGTTTGAGGTGTGAGAACAAATGTGTGGATGAAGTGTCCATCCCATGGACAAACTGTCGAACTCATCACTAATTGACCTTTTTTTTCAAAATGTTGATTTATTTCTCATTAACTGAAACTGAACTCTTTACGTTCCATATCTACCCAGAACTACAGAGATCGAACACAAATTTTGTGATAAACTCAGCTATAGATAGACGGTAAACTGTTGTACCACACTGAACTCAACAAAAGCAGAAAGCATAACCCTCACACCAAAGTCAAGCATGAGAGTCTAAGTTAACAAGTGGTGAGTCGTGTGTGTTTGTGTCTCTCCAGCGCCTCTGGTGGTCCCCGACAACTTTGAGCTGGACCCAGACGTGAACGTGACAGCAACCAGCGCCGGCTTCCGCTGGGACCCCGTGGATACCAGCCCAGAGATGATACGCGGAGAGTTCTCTGGGTACAAGGTCAGTTCTGACCTCAAGGTCAATTTTCGAATTTTTGGAGGGATGTTCTTCTCTGACTCCCGCCTGTCTTCTTGTCAGATTTGTCTGAAATTATGTTTCTTTGATGTTCAATCAAATCTGTTTCAGGAGGATATAATTTTTATCCTTTCGAAACTTCAGGGTTTAAAGTTAGGGGACAGGTCTTTTTGGCTTAATAATACTTTGAAGAATAATGCTTACATTAACAATAGTTATAATGATAGTCATGATAACAATAATAGTTGTAACAATATCAATAATCATTATAATAACAATGGTAAAAACATTATTAATGATTTATTTATGACTCCTCAAGTGTGTGAATTGTTTTCTTTTTCTATACAGGAGTATTTGACAGTTTTATTTTTCTTGCCTATCACTTTGACTAAGCCTTTTGGATTGTTACATATCGGTATACTCCAGAGGATCAAATTGTGTTGGAAGTCAAAATTTTTACTCACAGATTTCTATTGGATGAAATGAGTGCCCGAAATATTAAGAAAGTGCTTTAACATTTTCACTTTTCAACAAATTTTCCTCAGATCCGATTTTGGAAGAAGGGCCAGCAAGACATCACCTTCCACGAGCACATAGTACAGGAAGAGGCAGACAGCTTCCGGCGTCGCAGACAGGCAGGTGACAGGAAAGTGCGAGGTCTTGTGGCCAATTTGCCGTCATACGCAGAAGTGGAAGCGGATGTGGTGGTCATCAATAAAAACTTTGAGTCCAACGGGAGCAACGTTGTCAACTTCTCAACGCCTGAAGGAGGTACTGGGATGTTCGCAAATATACATTTAAATTTGCTGCTTTGTTTTTCTTGTTTTACTCATTGATTTTGAAACATGATGCAAATTTAAGCTAGAAGTTTTAATGAGACTGAGGAGCTTTACAGGCAGAATTAGAGTAGATTTCAAAAATACATTTTAATTTAATAACTCCTCCGTATGTAACACCATATATTTAAAACAAGGCAGACTTGAGCAAATACAAGAAACAGTACTCTGGTTTTTTCATAAATATTCATTAATGTTTTTTATCAAACATTTTTTTTCAAGCTAGACAGAAGAAAACTTCTAAATAGAGCTTATGTAGTCAACATTGACAATGGAACGTTAAACTCGACAAAGATTTTAAAAATAATGCTGTTTTACTAAATGAAATTATTAGTGTAATCTTCAAAGGTTTACAGAAAATCATTTATTTCTAAGCAGTCTTTCTGTTTGTTTATCTGTACTATAACTACCACATTAACACAGTTTACTTGTAGTTTACCAATATTCAACACCAAATCTGGACTTGTGACAACACCCCCCCCCAAAAAAAAACCCAACAACAACAAAGAACAAACAAACAAACAAATAAACAAACAAACCCGAAAACAATTCAAATATCATGCTGCTTCTTGTCTGTTGTCCAGTTCCGGGTCGAGTGGAGTACCTTGAGGCTCTGTACCGGGGCTCCCATCACTTCCTGTTGCAGTGGGCACCGCCCAAGGAACAGAATGGTGTGGTCACAGGCTACAAGGTGTCTTATCAAAGGAGTAAGTGCTCACATCAGTGCCCTTTGTCTGTTTCTCTTCCATTGCACTGTACTGTAAGCGAATGCCACTGTTGTATCTGTGTTCCCTGTTGTGTGTACCATTAATATTGGAGAAGGACAGTCAAAGGTGTTATGGATTTTTTAAATCCTGATACCGGGGCCATGTAGGAAAAAGAACTGTACTGCCAAGAATTATTTGAGCTTTATGAGAAATCTAAATTGCCACCGGAATATCTGCTTTTTTTTCTTATGGCCACTCTCAGGGAAATAGATGCAAATATGAGAAGTTTGAAATAACATTCAACATTTAATGATAACTCTTTGAAAACATTGCATTTCAATGCATTGCTTCTCCTTTTTTTTTGGTCAGAAATGGACATTGTAATGGACAGCTTTTGTTTTCACATTATTTCCATTCCAGTAAGAAGCCCAGTGTTGTTCAATCAAAACTTGTGTTAACATTATTTGCAACAAGACCAATGGAGAGATTGCTCTTTTTATTAAGTCTTAGAAAATGAAAAAAGAAAAATAATTTATCATGCTTAAGAATATTATGATAAACAAAGCCACTGGTACCAGTAAACTTGTACTGCATGAGCCTTTCACGACTGTCATTGTTGTTTTTTATGTTGTAGACTTTGTAAAACTTACATTATCAGGAAAATTTGAAAGAGACAGGCAGTAAACCTTGGAGGAATGTTGTCTTTTTTTCACTTGCACTTTGGTGTTGTACTTATTAATATTCGTTTTTTTTTTCGTTTTTTTTGTTGCTTTATGTTTTTCTTGGGGAAGAGTATTCTTACACAAAGTTGGATCTGTTTAGAGTAGGGATCTTTAGAATATGTATCCTGACTTGTGTCTGATTTGTAGTCATGCAGTGTTTTCATGATTAAATAAAATGTCAGGAAGATGGGTGAAAAATTAGAAACTAAAGAAAAAGTGGTGCAAATTTTTCCCCATTTTTATTGTTGTGGTTGTCTTGAGCTTTAGCAGTTATTATGCTAACAGTCACATACTAGAAAATAATTATTTTAGTGAACCCTGATCTAGACTTACTATCAAGGACTTTCACCAAATGAAATTGAAGACCTTTCCTTTCATAAGAAAAGTTATTTCTCTATGTTGCATTTCTAGCTTAATGAGTTTGATTATTCCTGTGTTGCATGTTTAGTTTGAAAAATCAGTCGCTTTTTATGGTGACTTAGGTTTTTAGATTTTATTTGCAGATGTTGAAACTCTTCATTTTTATTACAATTTGCTTCAATTTATTGTTCTTTCCCTAGTTACAGAAGGTAATGTTATCATTTGCTTTTTTTTGGTTTTCTTTCTGCAGTTGTTTTCTTGCTGTTCTTAAAAGAACTCTTTAAAAATGTAATCTCACTTCTTCTTGAGGGTGCAGCGTGCTTTGTGTTTGATTTTTAAAAAACATCAGGTTTATCTACTCATGCAATGTACATGAATTTGTTTTTGGAAAGGCTATAGGTAAAGAAGTACATTAATTTTGATGAGTGCTATCTCATAACTGTTAATGGCCTTTATATGGTTTAAATGGTGAAAACTGTAGCAGTGTGTCAGACTTAAGAAAAGTTCAAAGACAAACTGAATTTAGCTTTTGTAGCTAGCACTATGCTTTTGTCTGTCTTTCTGATTACAATAGACTTTTATTCTCTCTCTCAGCTGGTGTCATGTACAGCTTTCTAGTCCATATATCGTTACCTTAGACCTGCAGGATTTTTCTGGTTTATTTACTACGTTCTCCTTTGTAGCTTCATCGCTATAATATCTAGAAATGCTTATTAAAACGGTATAGTGGGTTGAGCGGGGATATGAGCTTTTGCAACTTTGTGCTGAAATGTACGTCTATAAGCTTGCATTTACTTTTATGTATGTGTAGGCCTACATATTTAAGTGAGTGGGTTGATATGAGAGACACAGGAAGAGTGAGAGAGGGGAAAAGAGAGGGAGGGAGGGATGGAGAGAGGGATGGAGAGAGGGAGGGAGGGATGGAGAGAGGGAGGGAGGGATGGAGAGAGGGAGGGAGGGATGGAGAGAGAGAGAGAGGGATGGAGAGAGAGAGAGAGAGAGAGAGAGAGAGAGAGAGTAATGATTTGCATGCTAAGGCAAGTCAGAAGAGCAAACACTTCCATTCTATTTAAATTTCTTAAATTCTTTGCTTCCAAAATCTTCATTGCTGTTCAATCCTCTCAGTCTCAGCTCCTTTATATCAATGAATGAACTTCTCATATTATCCCCCCCCTCACACCCCCCCCCCCCCCCGGTCTTCCTCTTTTGCTTTTGTTTCTCTCTGTTTTATAATTGTATTTTGTAGTTTGCTGTTCATTATTCTCAAAGTTTTCTTTTTTTTTTTGATCAACCTGACATTTCTGTTTCTTGCTTCTTCCTTGAACAGATACGGAACTTCTTTTCTGTAGATGCCATTCCTTTTCCTCTAAATATAATTGTTCTTTCCAAAGTAATGTTGGAATTGTGTGAAAATAATAACTCCACTGTGATTTGAAGTTTTTCTCTTATCTACTCCTTACGCTCACTGACATTATTATGATGAAAGTTGCTTTTTCTTTAAAAATGATACGATAAAATGACATGCTATGTTGTGTATTTTCTTTAAGATGAGCAGTGCTCTATGAAGCAGTGACTGCAGTGCCTGTGGTTTGAATCTTTCACTCTCTCATTGTTTTCCGCTATAACAAATTACCAGCTCTCTTTCAAAAGACCTTTCCTGTACCTCTGTTTTAATCGCGTTTTGAGAATAGCACAATATATCAATGAGTAATGGGGGAGATATTATGTTTTACATTTACTATTGGTCTGTAGTGAAATTAACTTAATGTCGTTGGGAACTGATATTGGTTCAATGATGGTCCACACTTTAATACAATCCATCCATGTCTCGACACCTGAGCACCCATTTTAGCTCTTTTCATTAAATGTGTTGTTGGACGACTTCTACATGTTTTTGCTTTTTTTGTTGGAAAGTTTTTGGTTGACCATACTAATCTGTACCATCTGTTTTCTTTCCTTCATTTAATTTTTAACATGTACTTATAATTCTGATCCATACTGTCATTACTGGCCACATTCATGACCGTATTTTTACTTTTCGTGACCATGCACACATAAGTTAATAAGTTTCGTACCATCTCGTAGAAGGTGTTGGGTGTAGACTTGCTAAGTCTGAGAATTTATTTGAAAAAAGGTCAAACATTTTTTAACAGTGTCTAAACTTGCTCCTGTACTGTTGATGTAGTTTTTATCCAGAATGGAAGTAAACTAAAATATCTCTCAAGTTAAGATCAGATAAGCCAAGATAGATGATGTTTCAATCGGAAATTTTTCTTGGATATACAGGAATGGTAAAAACACATGTAGAACAAGCCTCGTCGTCATGACCCATAATTTGGAGCAAAGAAATGTTGACAGGTTTAATCGGTCTCTACTGGAATAAGCTTTTCCAGCTGCAGGGAAGACTTTTATTAAGTGTGTGTTGTGCTCATAGAAATGTGGTCATTTCCTGAAGTGGCTCTAGTTATTTGCTTCGCAATGTCTGCCCCTGGGATCAGACGGAGGTCTTGAAATATTTAGTGTTCAAGTTGTATATTTTGATTTTAAGATACAGTGGTGGAAATATTTTATCAGTGAAATCTCCCTCAAAAGAAAATACCACACAGAGATAGGAAAGGTCAATTTTTTGTTTGTCTCAGCCTCCTTGTCAATGGTATGAAATAATTGGCAGTGTTTTCATTATAACCTAAGCGCCTACAGGCCAGCCCATATGGCAGTTTTTTAACTCTTATGGAAAGTTTCGTTTTTCTTTTTTTATATTTCTTATTTCTTTGTATGCAGTATCGTTTGATTGTTTAATGCATCTTCACCTCTAAATTGTAATGCTCTAGATTATTTAGACGAATGTCTCAAGAATTCAAGAGGATTAGAGTGAGATATAATACTTTTATAGTAATTACCATTCAACAGTAATAAAGCCCTCTTTACGGTTCAAATAATTCTTTTCCAGCAGTGCCAATTTTCCAAATTAATCAGGAAACCTAGATGTTAGATTTTGTTTGCATTTTGCCGTGCTTATACATTTATTTTAATTTTAATCTATTCATGCATTTCATATTGCACTTTATATTTTCAAAATGGTCTTGATACAAGATGTGTTAGCCAATATGATCTGTAATACTTAAGTCCCAGCATCACGTTTCCACAGGGACAGAGAAGTTCAGAATTTTATTTCGTAGCCAATAGTCACCTTTGGTTTTCACTATTATGAGAGTTATTAGTAATGTATTTCTCTAATATACAGTTTACAGTGTTTCACCATACTTGTTTTAAAAAATTATGCGGTGTGTGCAATTTATAATTGTAATGATGTCATGTGATATATTCTTTAGTGTAATCTGAAGATAAGCGAAGGGCTGTGGCTCAGTTTCTCTCTCTATGGTTTTGACAGGTTTTGTCAAAATCTTACTTACATTTCATCTTCAGATCATTATGTAATTTGTCTCCAGTACAGCCTGACTGAAATGAGTCGATAGTGCCGTAAAACACCTATTCAATCAATCAATCAAACAGCCTGACTGATAGTATTTTACTTCTTCACAAGTTTTTTGAGACTGGGGATATACTTTTTTGTATGACAACTGCAGTTTCATCCCAAACTTTAAGAGTGGTCAATCTTCTTATGGATGTTTTGATGAATATAAATTACACCACTTACATGCACACTATAAGGCCTCAATTTTACTGTGTCAGTTAAACATGGGGACTTTAAGATGAAGCAGTTAGCCTGTGGCATGTTTGATTTGTTAACAAAACTGTTACATTTCCTTGAAATGATTTATATTTCCAAATCTTTGGAATTTTTTCATATTTCCCATTGTTTCAAGCCAACACTGTTGATTATTTCTGATGCTGAATGATAACAAGCTTATTTTTGTCCCCCTCAGTCAAGCGTTTAGACTTTGGAGCCAAACAACTGGCATACGACAATCTGGCCCCTGACCAGAACCGAGTGACCCTGAGAGGTCTAATCCCAGACTCTCAGTACCGGGTGTTTATTCAGGCCAGCACCAAGGAAGGACTTGGCAAGGAATACTTCATCGACATACGCACCAACAGTGGAGTCTTGTGTGAGTGCCCGGGGAAGCGTTCTTCAGGCTTTTCCTCTTTTGATACATTTTACTATTGCGCATTTGAAAATCAATTTTTGTTTTAAAATGTATATAAGGTTGATTATTCAGTGTTGAATTAAATATCAGTGTCCTTACTTCAAAATCATTGAGGAAATGAAAGTGTTACAAGCTGTTACAAAACAAGTTCCAGATTTTAAAGATCAGCTCGCTCATTACCCTGGCCTTGTCTGTGAATGTGCTGGGATGTGTCAAGACGGTGAAGTACCTACAGCCAAGAAGAGGTCAGAAAGTTTTTTTTTAGCTAACAGTTACAGTTTGACTGTATTTGGTTACTTTAAAATGCACCGTTGGAAATGCTTTTTCATCCAAGTTATGGCCAAAGACAGTTAACGGAATGATTGAAATGTTTCTGACAGTTGAAGATGTTAATACTTTCTTGTATGAAAGGTTTCCATACAGAAAGGAAATGCTTTCTTTTTTTGTGTGTTTCAATGTAGAACGTTGGTGTTAAGTGAATTCTTACTGTCCTCAGCGATGGCCCTCCCTGTGGTCCAGGATGTAGAATCCTCTGAAGACGAGGCCAACATAACCTGGGGCGTTCTTTCTGCTGATAAAGGCAGCAGACATGGGCAGTTCTACTACATTGAGTACAGGAAATTAAGTGAGTACCTTTTTTGATAAAAAGAAATTCTCATCCTCCCTTCTCGTTTTAATGAATCTGTTATCCTATGCCTCCCTTCTCTTTGGTATTTTTTTTCTCTGTTTCACTCTCACTCTCTTTCATGTCTCACCCCCTGACTTACATTCATGCACCGTGGAGTGTACTGAAAATGTGGCATGACGCAGTGAAATCAGGCTCTCGCCAAGTTTTGATCATACGGAATTGATAGTATCATCTTAAGGCCTGTCCGTTTTCCTTGTGTTGGGTGAAAATGATATCCATTTATGTTGAATAGAAGGCGAGGTATATGTGATTGAAGGAGGTGAGGGTCATCTAGTTTCAGAGGTAAAATTAGCGAGAAAATGGCCACCAAAGTTATTTCTTTAGCTTGAAAGTCCATTGAAACTGAAAATTTACATTTCTTCTGCTTTTAATCAGCGTTTTTCAGTAAAGTCCACACAGAAATATGGTCTTAAATGGGCATGAAAGGTGTTAAACCAAAAAACTAATATTCGATTAAAATTTCCAAACCTGCGGGAAAACGACGCTGCCTCACAAATAGTGATCATCTTGCTGGGAGTAATGATTTTAGCCCTACTTTCGAGCACTATATGTCAATTTCTTGACTTTCATTATTTTGACGAGCGCCTGATTTCACCACGTTGCCTGACAAATAGTGATCATCTTGCTCGGAGCACTGTATGTACTTAAGTCTAAGCTTATTTTGCTTGCAATAGTTTCCTCTCTGTTGACCGATTCCCCCCTCCACCCCACCACCTTACTTCTCAGATACCGAAAAGTGGATGCGCGACAAAGATGTGGTGGAGGGCCAGTTTTGGGGTGAGCTGAAGCACTTGGAGCCTGGCACCCGGTACGAGGTTCGAGTCCTAGCCATGGCACATGAGAAAGGAGAGTCCCGGCCCAGTAAACCGTTCCCGTTTGCCACCTCAGGAGTGGGTAAGCCTCGTCTCATATGTGCTCTCTCAATCTCTTGGAGCGTGCACAACCTCACTGACGCCCTCTCTCACAGGCGAGGGCACTTTCAGATATCTACGCACGAGCACCAGAATGAACACCCTTAAACACAAAAGACATCACATCCGCACAAATGTTCACGCGTGTGCACAATCACGCACACACGCACACACACACGCACGCACATTTATTAATGAAGATACTCAAACTCATGAGACCCATGCACTCTCAGATATGAACTCAAGTAAATTTTAATGTACATTTTTTCATTCTCATACCTCGCGTTAGATTGCTATCCATCTTTATTTTTTTAATTTGCTTTCTGTCATAATTTTTTTTTTCTGATCTATGTTCAGTTTTCCCCTTTTGAACTTTTCCCAATGTTTGTGTCTGTGTGTGTCTTTGTGAATGCAGGAAAGCTGTGTGTTTGCGCAAGTATGTATGTGCCCCTGTATGCGCATCAATGCGTCATTCCACCCATGGGTGTAATTGTTTGTGAGTGATGAAGTACCATTCGTGCACATGGCAGTCTATTTAGAAATCATTGGGTTATGTCCTCAGCCCCTGCCTTCTCCACCATGTCTTTTTTTGTTTGTTTTTGGTGGGTTTTTTATTGTTCATTGTCTGTTTGAGTTGTTTGCTACAGTGGTCACTCAGTCATCTGCTTCTTTTTTTTTTTGAGATTGCTTTTTTTCTTATATTTTTTACCTACATTTTTTCATCAAGTTGTTCAGGTTAAGATTAATGGCTAAGCTTGTATAAATTTTTGTTAGAAATGTAAGACCAAATGCTGCACTATTCAAGGAGTTTTATATATTGAGGAACTGTACGTTCTGCTGATAAGCCAAGGCAATTGATAGCGGGCAAGAAAGAAAGAGATTCATTTCTAAAGGGCACATTCACATAACATAGTAAGTAAGCAGGTTGTGTCAAGCCAAATTTGAACAGTACAACTATGTTTGAGAAGCGTCTGAGGTGCGTTCTAAGCAACTGGAGGGTTCAAGCCACTTTCTGGGTAGTTTCTTAATTTTGCCGGAGAATATCACTTGATTTTAAAGATTTTTTAACAAAGTGACAAGGTCTACTCCAAAATACTAAAATTGGATGATACTTCATTTCCCTACTTTTAGTTCTTCCAATGTGTCCAAACCACTCCTTAATTTCAATGCAAAAGATTTTAGTTGTTTGAATCTAAGGTCGTATTTGGGGCACAGAATGGGTTTCCTTGAGGTAAAAGTTATCATGTGAGATAAGGGCCAACATATTAAAATAAAACCTGAAGTAGAATGTTGAGTTCCATACATGTATGGTGAATGAGGCAAATCAGAGAGTGTTAACTTAATTGTCAGAAGGTTAGGAATCAGGAGCAAAGTCTCCACGCATGTTGATAGAGCCTTTCGAAGGTGAGATTTCTCCTGTAAAGTTTTTGTTTTCTCTGGTATGTTGTCATGCTGCTTGTCTATTGCTTCTGTAATTCTTTTTGTCGTAGCTCATGTCAACTGAAGCTTATATAATTGTTATTGTTTTTCCATTGCTGACTGTACATGTATGTAGAAACGGTAACTTAATTTATCTGTGCTTTCGTCTGCCAATCTACCATTAGTAGTAAGGGTGCCACATTTCGAAAACTTCCAAGAACTCATTGAGATTTTGTGGCACCTTAGTCTGTCATCATTGTTCCTGGTCCCTTCTCCTGAACTGCAATCGACTAGCTGGTACTGAGAGAGACTTAATAGTCTACTCTTGTTATTCTATTTTAATGCCTTGTTGTATCTCACAACAGTTCTGTATTTGGTGAAACGGTTAAGATCTTATTCTTTCATGGAAGACACAGGTTTGATTCCCTTGTGGGGAAGATTATGGTACCAAAAATGTGTCGTTTTTTTTGCGGAGAGGTTGTATCCCCATGCAGCTCGATTTAGCCCGCACTGGCAGGGTCAAAGCAGCCCGACTCTTAAGTCTTCTGAATGGGGTTGATGTGGTAAAAAATATTTTTAGTCTTTGTCTATCCTGGAATCAATATAAGATGGTGGTGTCCCCTGTCACATTACAATCCCCTTCATTGTCAGTTTTCCCCACCTGGAATCTAGTGTCCCAGTTATTGGAGAAATATTACACACTTGTCCTGTTTCGATGACCTGTCCGGTCTTTAAACAAATGTGTTAATGTGTATCTTCCCTAAACACTATGAAGTAATTTGATTTGCAGTTTGGTCAGTTGTATTTAAGGACTTCAAAGTTTGGGTAATTTAGATCAATACCACTCTAAGGATTTCTTGGGTCCTTTACTGAATCCATCACCCATGCTTTAGCTATAGGCCCTGCGGGAAAAGGTTTGAAATTGCTCCTTGAAACTACCCAGGGCCTATAAAGGCCATCAGGTGAAGGGCTTTCTTGCAAGTATGTTTTCGGAGGATAAAAGAGAGTGATTTCACAGAAGACACTTTGCAAGTGGGTAAATGAGAGCCCTGCTCATGTTTTTAGTATTTGTTCTCCCCAACTCTCTGTCCTGCAAGTATGTTGAATGAGAGACTGGTTAAAGGAAGGAACATAAACCACCAAGTCTTTGTACTCACCTTTGATGTCTAATACAGTAACAGGGGATCAGACTCTTTAACAAACACAAACAAAAAAATCCAAATAAGAGTTGTGTGGATTCTTTTTGTCTAGATTCATGTCTCAATGCAAGGGGGGGGGGCATTTTCTTCCCCCCCTGAACCCATCTTTCTAGTTATGTTGTTTAAAAAAAGCACACAATTTGGCTATTCTTTATACATTCATACTTTTGTTTTGTGTTGTCACTGTTTATCCTCAACTCAGATGTGTCTTGTACTTGAATCGTGCTGATGTGGGTTGCTGGAGGGAATTTTTTTTAGCTCTCTTCGTCTTTTCTGTGTATTTAATCTATTATTTGTCTGGGGGGGTTTTTACGTTTCACCTCAAAGACATTTGACTGTATTTTCAGTATGTCTCTCTAAAACATGGTTGTTGGGTTAGTGCTTCGGAATAGGCTTCTCCTTCCAGTGTCCTAATATTATTATGTTTCTTGGTGAAATGTGGCCTTTATTGTACGGAGTCCTTAAATTACAACACATCTCTTCTGAGGCCAACAAGTGGACAACAAACAAGTAACTGTGTTGTTGTTTTTTCATATTGCTGTTTTCATCATTTGTTGCCATAAGTCATAAGCTAGTATTTGTGTTTTGTAGTCTCTTATCTAATGTCAGGTTCCCGTCTGTCGGTTGTTGGTTGGCGCTCTGATGTGGTTTGCTCCTTCTTTTCTATCAGACATCTATCATCCGTTTCTCTTCTCTTTCTTTCCTTTGTATGTAACTCTCTAGTAACACATCTAATCTTTGGTACTTATAATATGCCCTATTCATTTTACAAGTGCCATAGAACTCTTACTAAAACAAACACAAAAACGTCTGTGTCTAATGTCAGGTTCCTGTCTGTTCTTCAACTATGTGACCTTTGACCTTTGTGCCTCCCGACCAGGTCTGGGTGGTCTGAGGGTGATGGCCTCTCCCTTGACCCGTGTGGCTCGCAGCTCAGACAATGAGACTGAGGCCCAGAACACCACTGTGGTGCCCACACTTGAAGGTCAAACAGAAGTGCATTGAGACTCGAACCCTCACCACTCTGTGCAGTGTCCATGTTTACTAAAGAATGCCTTCCCCCTCTCCCTTGCCTGGGTCCGCTGTTGTCATGACTTGAGTGTTATCCTGCTAATATTTCCTTAACACTGGCCCTATACATAGCATAGGTATCCTTAACCCTTTCTTAACCGGTACTATGGGGAGGAGGGGGGATGGGAGCAGGCTAAGCTGCCTTCTCCACTTGGTTGTCACTGATGGGCTTCACATTAACGTGTGAACATTGGGTTCATGGTAATTTGGGTTTGTGGGTACTGTTGCTGACAGGCAGCACATAATATTAAAACTCTACAAAAACAAGATTGCTTACATCCAAGATACTGATGGATATATATGGATATGGCACACGCTGGCAGCGAGTTAATACACCAAAGAAAGTTGACGGATCAGTAAGAAAAAGTGAGAAATGTGAATGGCTCAGTCTCATGTAAGAAAAAGCAGGACTGTTAAGGCCAAGATTCTGATACACATGTATAGGCTGGTGCAACGTAAGATGTCGTCCCCTGTCATAGCCAAGTCTGTGACCAACTGAGCTACATGTAACTCTACCCAGTTCGAAACAACATTCCTGTGAAGAAACTGTGCAATAGACAGGACGGAGTCATTTATTTTGTACTTTCTTTTTATTAGCACAAGGATGAATTGTAGCCACAAGGGCAAGGAACCACTATTTGCCTTTCTCTTGTTTATTGGTGTTATTAACTAAACAATTGTAATGCTGAAGAAAGTTATCTAGATCAGTGGAGCACTGACGGTATTTCTGTTATGTATTTGTGTTTGTCTTGCTGTAAGCTCATATCCAGTCAATGTTTATCTTAATCCAAGGAGAACATAGTCCTGACCCAACAAAATATGTATGTGAGACTATATGCTAACCATAGAGCAGTATACCTGCATCCTTCCGTGTACCTCTGTCTTTGTCTACCTGTCTTTCTTTCTCTCTATATTTTTCTTAACTAATCAGCATGGTAAAAAGTATCAGGTTTTTTCTGGCTGTTGTGGTGACTGAGCTGATCATGGCATGCCACCCGGATTCCTTCCTGAACTACACTCTAAAACAGAAAGAGAAAAGCAAACCCTGGAAAAATTGGTGCCTGTGTGAAAGATGGACAGCACTGATCTATGTGGGATTATCTGTATAATGTGCACCTTGGCTTCTTCGGGGGCCAAGGTTCGTCTCCTGTAGGCCTTTGGTCTAATCATTTGGTCTATTTTTCAGTTGCAGTTGTGTCTCTACCACAGCCACATGTTTTGATTTTTGTTACTTCGTTATTGCAAACTGATATGAGCCTGCAAGTGCTGTCCGAGATTGGTTTGAAAAGAGAAAAAAAAGAACAGATTGGATTGGTTCTGACAATAAATTAGTTCAAGTTGTATATTATACTGAAGGATTCCTATTATTGTTCATGCAACAATTTGTGGACTTTTTTTTTTTGCTCTTTGTTCTTGTTTCTACCACTTTGTGCTTATGACGTAGTCAGTCGTACATTAAACTTTTTGTTTTGTTTTTAGCTTTCAGGGATGACACTTCTTTTCCTTTTTGGCATAAAAATGAGGGCCTCCATAAATCTTGTTATTAAAAAAGAAATTTTGATTTTTGTCAGATGAGTCTGTGAAAGGAGTGGGATTTGGGCCCCAGATCTTGTATGTAGTCAGTCACAATAGTGTCTTGCCTCTTTGAAGTTTTAATGTTGTGTGGTTCTTGACAATATTGACAAGCCTGATGATATCTTTTCTGGTTGGTTTGCCTGCCTATTCTGAGCTGCGTGTGTGGCTGCCATGGCCTGTGCGCAATTTACATTTTGTTGTGGTGGAATGACATACTACTCAGATTTGTTAGCATTCGAGTGCCTTTGTCTATGTGTGTCTTTGTGTGTGTGTGTCTTTGTGTGCCTTTGTGTGTCTTCGTGTGTGTGTGTGTGTGTGAGAGAGAGAAAGAGAGAGAGAGAGAGAGAGAGAGAGAGAGAGAGAGAGAGTATATAACATGTGTGTGGGTGCATATTTTGTGCTTCTGTTTTGTGTTTTTGCCTTCCCTCTGTACATTTAAAAAAATTTATTTTTCAAAATTGTGACTAAAAAGGTTTTAGTTTTTTCTACTTTGGTTTTATGGGTTTGGGTATTTATACTTTATTCAGTCTGTGCTTGCCCAAGTGTGTGTGTGTGTGTGTGTGTGTGTGTGTGTGTGTTTGTTGGTGCTTGTGCGTGCGTGCGTGTGTGCGCCTGTTTTGTGTACCTGTGTTTGTACCATTGATTCTGTTTGTTCCTACTTCTTTATATTCAGTTTTTCTCCTCTATGCTACATTTATGTACATGCTGAAGTCTTCCCACTGCCAATGTGTGGCTTGTGTTAGAAGTTATTTAAAGCTTTATTTAATAATGGTCGTAGATTTCATTTTGGAGAGATTTTAAATCTAAAAGACTCATAGATGTTACTTGGTTACATTTTTTTATCGAGTGATTATTTGATTTGTTGATTGACATGCTCAGGAGGTTTCTCTGTCTGTTCTTTTTCTTTTCCCCATTGTAATTTCTATGAATTAGTTTCTGAATGCGTCTTGTTTAGATCTAACAGCTGTTGGTTTGTAGATGCTGTGATGTGCTCTTTTTACCCTTACAATTATTCTTATTTGTCCAAAGTGAATTGTAATCATTTAATGCTATGTTGGCATAAACCTACACACAACATCCCAGTCCTGCTTTTATGGAGGAAATAGTTGGAGAGTGTCAGCTGCAAGTCCTACTTCTTGGCTCTCCTTCTGTTGCTTCACTCGGTCTTTCTTGCTTTTTCTCTCCCTTTACTTATTGAGTCAATTTTCTGCTCCCTCGAACTTAAATTTCTCCTAATGAAAGCATCTCTTACAATGTTTAACTCCTTTCTTGGGCAAGAAAATCACTATAATTTCAGTGTACTGGGGAATGGTGTTCAAATTTTCAATCTGAGTATGTGCCTTTTCTGTTAATAAATTATCAGCTCCTTCTTTTCACCTTTATCCTTTTCTATGGGATATATTTTTGCAGTGAAAGAGTTTAAATTTCTTTTAGGAAAAATAGCAGACTTAATGAATGTTTCTTTCTTTTGCCACCAGGTGCATCCCGGGCAAGTTTCCTGAGCGCAGCCTGGTTCATCGGCATGATGGTAGCCATCATCATTCTCATCCTCATCCTCATCATCGTCTGCATCATCAAGAGGAACCGTGGTGACAACTACCCAGGTACTTGCAATTTGTGTTGTATTACTTGATCATGTATGGTCTGCTGCGTGTACTTTCTTAGTTTTTCTGTTCTCCTGATCTCTACCTGTTAACGTTATCATGTAAACTGCAAGTAAACTATATATCTCAACTCAGTTTGCTTTTACTAATTTTATATTGTATTATACCCTAGTGTTTCTTTGAGCTGGCCAAGGTTATAGATAGTCTGTTGTCCCTTCACCAGAGATCATAACTCCAGTTGCTTCACAAGTATCTCGCGGGCAAAAGTAAGAAAAAATTGGGTGAAATCGCTTGAAATACCCGAGCTCTCAGAAGTGACACCAAAACTGACACTGTCGCATATGTTTCTCAAGGCCATTTCATGAGATAAAATATTAGATCTATTGCTTCCAGCTGGACCACAAACGATTTATTTGATTTTCAAGGTGGTCAGTTTGTTTTTATTTTTTATAAATCAGATCACTATCGGTAACATTCATTTTGAATTACTTGGCTGACACGCAGGTCAGACTGAAACTGCTCACAGATTGCTCATTTTTTAGATAAATGTCATTTCTTCAGTCTCTTCATCTTTTGTTGTTTTTCTGTAGTCTATTGTCCCAATCTGTTCCTGGAGAAATGTGCCTGCTCTCGTGCTGACCCACCATAAATTACATCTCATGTTCTTTGTCATTTCAGTGCAAGAGAAGGAGAGATTGCGAGGCAACTACAATGATGACAACCCTGATCACTTTAACGGCTTTGGCAAGGGGTGAGTATGAAATTTAAATATGAAATGTTTGTTTATAGTTCTACATGTCGCCTTTGTCTGAGGGCTCACATGATTTCACAATAGCTCTTGGTCTGTCCATTCTAAATATGCCACCTCATTCCCTTCGAGGTCATACGAAGTTGCCACCTTTTGGATGCATGCCACAATCATTGACTTACATACCACAACTATAAACTGTCTAATATGCTTTTGGTTAAAATGAAATGATGGAAATGGGTAAAGCATCCTCTCTAAAACTGCTGCATCCTGTTGGGTTGAGCCAGGAATTGAAGAGTGCTCGACTACAGTGTCTTAAGTTGACTTACGAGTCACTGAACATATACATACAGACTTTTGAGTGTTTGGCCAAGATATATTTTATATTCCAGACTTGAATGGAAGTGTTTCTTCTTTTACAAGACACAGATAGTTAAAACATTTTAGTCCTATCAAGATCTTTGCATGTTCTTCTACAGTTATCGATCTGTGCATATATAGGATCCCTTGACTACATTTATGCTGTCTCCCACCCCGAGTTCCTTGAAGAACAAAACAAACAAAATCAGCCATCAAACTCCTCCCCAAATTTCCAATAAAAATCAAGACTAAAAAGGAAAAATTAGCAACACACACCATTTTGGCAATTAATTTGAGGATTTAGAAAATGAATTCTCTTTAATTTTTTTCCCTCAGAGATGAGAACGGCCTTGGAGGGAGCAGCTCATTTGACCGTGATGCAGAGAAGGTGCCCCTGGATGAAGACACAGACAGCTTAGACTACGGAGACGATGATGCCAGCAAATTCAACGAGGACGGCTCCTTCATTGGCCAATATGGTCGTGGCGAGAAAGGGAATGAGGGAACAAATGCCTCATCTATAGTCTAACAGCATACATATACACCTTTTTGGTGAAATTGAGTTTGTGTTTTTCTTTTTGTTTGAAAGAAGAAGTGGATGCCTAAGGTCTAAACGGAGCCAAACAAAATGTTCAGTTGTAAATGTTTTTCTACCTGAGTAGATGACTAAATCATTTTGATTTTGACCTTATACTTTTTAGGAATAGATGTAAACTCAGCTTTAAAATGTTCATTGCAATTTAAGTTGCAACACTACAGAAAACTAATCCACTTATTATGTTTACCACAACTTTAAAATACGTTTTCTTTTGGCTCACTTTAGGTCTCAGGTTTCCAAATATGAGAACTAGTTCCAAACTTGTGATGTGATAATGATTTCTGTTGGGAAGTTAAAGGTTTTTTGGTATATTTGTTCATAATGTTTTTTCTGTGCTGTAAGAAGCTTCTGGGTTGCAATTTCTCTAATATGGAAGGTTAAGGGGTTTCTTTTGTAATTATTCAACATGTTCTTTTACGTGCTGTAAGAACAAGCTTTTAATATGGCAGACCATCTGTCGCATTTTCATTTTGGCTGAAACCTGAAGACGTTTTCCTCCTTTGTTCCTTTTTTTGAATTATAATACAAGATGTAGCTTGTTGCAATGTTCTGCACGCTCTTCTAATTTGATCTGAAAACTCGCAAAAAATTAATTGTAGTTTTAAGTCTTGCCAGGAAGACAAGATAGTATGCTGTATTTGCTGTGTCACAGCTTTCCTTCTAACGAAGAAGATTGTGACAATTAATTTTTTTAAGGGTTTTCAACTTATGAAGAAGTTAAATTTTTCTAGGTAGAGAGCGACTATGCTTTTCATTGTGTCAAGCTTTTTCCCTATATTATTGGGATTTTGTTTTCGTTTTTCTGTGTGGAGGTAGTTTACACTTTAATGTGTCCGGTCTGCAGCTTTAGGTTGTGATGTGCTATTTATTCTCACCTGTTCTGTAGTCCTGGTAACTGTGTAGTTTCTGCCTGTGAAAGAGGCGGGTCATTGGCTTGCTGGAGAGAATTGGATACACAAGTTGGAGAGAGGACATTTGCTAAGAAAGGTCTTGGCCCTGTTCTAGTTTTGGTGATGTTAACGTTCTGCACAAATTAAGGGACTGTTTACAAACTTCTGACAGATCATCCTACATTGTCAGCTAAAGTTTTTAATAAGTCTGTGTCACACTCGTTGCAAGAAATGGAATTTTCCAGACAATTTTCCTATTGCTCGTGAATGTCCTCCCTTGAACTTTATATTTTCTCATTTTTTTCATGATTTTTTTCCCCCCTAGATAGGGAACTTAATGTATGCAAGGAAATAAGTGTTTCTCTTACACTATTTATGAGAATGTACTGAAGTCATTGAGACATTGTGTGTTTGTATGTGTGTGTGCATGCATGTGTGTGTGTGTGCGTGCATGCATATGTGTGTGTGTCTGTGTATGTGTATACGCATGTGTGCAGGCGCTTGTGTGTGTGTGTGTGTGTGTGTGTGTGTGCATGTGCGCATAAGAAAGAGAGAGAAAAAGAAAGAAAGAAGGCTGACTGATCAATGAGTGTGGTTTAATATTTTGGTTGGTTTGATTTGTAAATCTTTGTAATAGTAGATCTATACAGATATCATTCAGTGTAGTGTGTGCCTGTGTGTTTTGGTAGGAGTGTATATAATCTACTACATGGATGTGCTTGTCTTACTTGCCCCAGCTCGCTACTGCCTCTATTCCTGCTTCTCTGTACGTTGATTTTGTTGTGCGCAGCACACGCAGTGTGTGTTGTTCTCTCATTCTAGTTCATTCCAGTGTGTGGTTTAGGGGGACTCTAGCCTGGCTGGATTTAGTGCGGTGTTCCTGTCTGTGTTTGTATGAAAAAGTGAAAAAGAAATGTAAATGAGTGAATGACACAAAGAGAGAGAATGTGTGCAATTGAAATGGGCATTAGTATTTTATTTAGTGAGTGTTGTTGATATTCAAATATTTACGCCTGTGCTATGTGTGTGTCTCTGTGTATGTGTGTATGTGTGTGTGTGTGTGTGTGTGTGTGTGTGTGTGAGTGTGAGTGTGTACTTGATTGAGTGAGAACGTGCATGTGTTTGGTAAAAAAGTTGATATTGAAACAGAAAGTTTCCAATGAAATATTGCTGCTGCTGTGGCTAGGTTTGTAGTTAGTTATGTTTTCTCCAGTCAACCATACCAACAGTGTCAGCAAAAACTGTTGGTTATTGCTGAAGCAGCAACACTAGTGGAATATTTATTCCTTTCTAGATGTTGTGTACAGGTATTTGAGGTTACTCTTTTGTTCTGAAATCTGTCCAGAGTTCCTACAAGAAGGTGCTTTATGATATTATGTTTCTTCACAAGTCACTGGATTCTCTTTTTTATTTTTGGAAAAGGTTCTATACACTAATTTCTTTATTTTTGTACAGTCAGTTGTTAGGATATTATTTTTAAGACATATTGTTGCGAATCACGTACCCATTACATTTTTGTGCAATTTTACTCTGGTTTCAGTACAAATAATTTGATGTGTTTTTCAATTGATCACACTTAACAATGACTAAATACTATTTTTCCAGGATAGCTGTAGTGAATCATTAATTCATCATTTTGTTGAGTGTTTTTGCATGTGTACAAATGGACCTTGAGGATGCTCATTATGTCACATGCATTTCCCCTCACAAATTGACTTCAATCTCTTGCTGACTTGATGCATGTCTCATTATGTTCACTGTGTCCAATAATCTCAATTTCAGTGTTGCTTTTTCATTCTGCTGTACATTTTACTACCGTTCTCAGACTCTTGCTAAGTTTGACTGCCCCACATGGTTTATATTTATAAATCTAACCTGTAGGGACTTTTAGTTTTCAAGAACTCCCAATGATCTTTTTCTTCATGTAAAAGCCCTGGAAAATTATTGTAGGCCTTTCATTACTCTTTGGATAATGTTGTTTTTACAACGGAGTCTTAAATCTTGAATTTCATGAAAATGAGATGCCTATAAACAAGCCAGTTAAGTATGTATATGTGTGTGGCATCGTGGTGAAATCAGGCACTCGTCAAAATAATGGAATAGAAGAAACTGATATTTTTCATGAGTTGAGCTTTTTTTTTTCCTTTACATTTTTTTGGCTCGACATGTTTTATGTCCATTTAAAACACATTTTTGTGTAGATTTTGTTCCTAAACGTTGATCAAAACCATTAAAATATAAATTTGCAGTATCCAAGGGCACCCAAGCTTTGAAAGTCACCAAACTTTGGGGGCTTTAATCTTACCTTTGACATCAGGCGACCCCCACCTCCTTCAACGGCAAATAATTTGTAAAAGTAAGGCAAATATACAGACTTTAAGATTATACCTATAACTTTATTTGCGCAAAAATTGACGAGCGCCTGATTCCTCCGAGTCATGACACATATATGTATTTATATATAGTGTGTGTGTGCGTGTGTGTGTGTGTGTTGTGTATATGTGTGTTTATTCAGCTCATGAAATTCGTTAAAGCTGTTCTATGATTGGTTTTATCATGAGTAGTACTTGCCTTGCTTCATTTTTAATGTAGCAAATGAGGATCCTTTTTTGTTTTTTTTAATCCTTGAGTTGGAGAAAGATCTGCTTCTTTATTCACCCTGTTTACAATGTGTGGTAGCCAAGTACTTAAATTTCAGCCCTCAGCTTACTCCTCCACAACACCTCTGAGAGCTGACTGTGTGTGCTGATGGGAGAGGAGGGGGGGGGGGGGGGGCTGTCTGGAACAAATCTAGCTCCTTGTCTAATACTTTTGGGTGTTCATTTGAGTCCCGATGAGTCTCTGAAGTCATGAATTTCCACACTTTTTGCTTCTTGTGGAATAGATCATTACCCGGCTCTTTGAACTGGATGGATGTGTCCTTTTCTTTGTAGAAGCAAGCTTACACTACATCTTAAGCTCTGGAGACTTTAATGAAATGCTAAGTTGCAAGTAAGACCCCTGTTGTATTATTACACAGAGCAGACTGAAGTGTTGATTGAAGACAGGAGGAACAATGCCAGTTTGAATGGTTGGCTATTGTGTTTCAGAAGGTGTGTGTGTCTCTACTTTACGTTCTTCTGCTCTCTGTAATTAGTGGATCCTTTCTCTTGCCTTCTATGTCATGCTTAAACCATAACAAACTTGTCATTTGGGAAGTTCTTATTATCAAATCACGCGTCGTACTGTCCAGCCTATTTTTATATAATGTGTCATCGTTGTTTTGATGTGTACTGTATCGCAGATTTTTTTTGTACAAAGTTACTTTTTTGTTTTGTTCTGCAACGTGTGAACCCCTATTTTTTGGTCTTGTAGGGAGAATCACTTGTCAGTTCTCTCTCTATCCAGCCGTACAGTTCAACATGTTCAGCTTTGCTTCCTTTATTTTGGTTTTCTGTTTCCACAGTTCTGAATAGCTCATTGAGAATCATATGTATATTTTTATTATTATTATACACGTCCTTTTGAAATGCCATTAGAATTGTGGTGGGGTTTACGTTTTGTAAAAACCACTTTTTTTTATATGTAAGGAGTGCAATATTTTCTTTTCCCATCTTTGCGGGACTTGTAAAATCCAAACAACTTGAAAAGTTTTCATGTTTTATGAGCTGACTGATAGAACAACTTCTTCCGACATGTGGAACTTGTGGCCTTTTATATGGCGTTAGGTGAGAACTGTCCGAAGAAACTCACTTTCAGAATCCAGCAAAATGTAAGCTGTAATGACCATTGTGTGGAAAAACTGCCATTCTTTTGCATAATGTTTCAGCAATGTACAGTGAGCAGCTCTTACAGCAAGGCACAATGTAGGCTTTAACTTCCAGTGTATGTAGTGCAAGCTATTAGAAGGGTTGACTCAAGATTGTCAGTATAATCATTATAACAGCCACTGATGGCTCATTTTCCTTTTATGTACTTGATAGACAATTTTGTTGCTTGTAGCTACAGATTCCAGAGACTCATCTTGTCAGATGGTCAATGTCAGGGTTGAGTGCCATATTAATCAGTTGTCTCAAGGGTGAATGACACTAGAGTTTTGTATCAACTTCTCTGAAAACGTTTTCTTTGAAAATTCAGTATGCCCATTCATCATTTTCATATATTGGCTCCAGTCGCTGACATGACAGCTTTCAATTGTTCTTATCCGTCTATAATGTTTTATCAAGCAAGTTTTGGATACCACAAACCCCAGCCTGGTCACATGTGGCTCTTTTTTTTTGCCAGTGCCACCACATTTGAGTGTGCGTATGGAGGTCCAGAAATTGACATGCGGTGACATTCCAGTCACTTTGTACTTATTTGTCCTTACCGCTCGAGTTGATGTGACAGAGAGATGAAAAGATGTTTTCTTTGTCTTTTCTCTTATATTTCCAGAATCCAAAAATCTGTAGAGAATTTACTTCACAAAATGTTTGTGATAGTTTGCTCACCATTATTATTTACACACTGACTGTGTTTTTGAAAAAATAAAAATCTGAGTGGGAATTCTTGTTTAGACTGGATTTCCCAGGGAACATCCAGTAAGTGTTGAGCTGGTTGTCAACATCTTTGAAACTCTTTGAAATAAGTCCATGAAGAGGAAAGCTTTGGTTTCTGCGTTGTAATGGGGAATCTCTTTACCCAGTTTGCAGAAGATGAGCTTTTTTTGAAAATGTGGGTCAGCTGTTTTATTGGTATTCTCCTTCTTTCTACTGTAACGTATTCCACTCAGCCCAGGTTGGCCCTGACAGGTAGGGTTGAATCAGCTGGCTTCCTAAACAGGGGCGTGAAACATTTCATTCTTTTAAAGAAAAACAGAAGGCAGAGAAATAGCTGAAAATACAGAGCTCTTTATGGTTAAAATATTTTTGTATTGAGATGATCATCGGTGTAATTTTTAACTATCTCCACACCTAGCCAGGGGATTCTTTGTACTGCCTGTGCTTTTAGTGGTA
>NW_004797550.1:87728-108687 GCF_000002075.1 Aplysia californica
CTAAACATACAAATTCTAGTTGGACAAGCACAGCCATAGAAACTTATAATAAAGAAGAAACAACATTTTGAAGCAAATCAGAATCTGGCGTCACTTTTGTCTTATAAAATCACAACTGAGCATCTCTGCAGGCTAGTATTTCATTGTCGTCTATGGGTACTGTCACACATTTGTGTCTGACCCGCACAACTGAAAACAGCTGGTGGCTTTCTCACTAAGAGCTGTGTATGTGTGCACCACTGGGAGACTCGGTTCAATATTGATCTCTGTGAGTAACTACTACCAAATGTTGCCCAAAAACAACAGTGTTGTGTATAACTAATGCTAGTACAGAGTATCTCGCCTCGACTTTGATCACATCGAAGCTAATGAATCTCATACGGTTTGTGTTCTGGAAGAGGAATCTATGGTGCAACATAATGTGACACTGACCTAAGGTACATACAGAATCTAGACTTCATAATCAGTTCAAAGCAAGAGAGCGGAAAAGTAAGAGACAATACATATACATGCATGCACTTTTTCTACATGTTACTGTCATTTAAAGGTTTTTTCCCTTATAACTACAATAGTGAAGTTAAAAAAAGGTACATCAACACAACAATGGTAATTTACTGCGAGGAAGAAAGCAAATTAGACAGAAATAACAATAACAGGTAAAGAAAAGAAGCAGGATCGACTAAAGACATCCTTCAACCATCCTCTTCCTCTTACCATGCCACTGCCGCAAGTTGCGAACAACATGATGAAGAGGGTTTGAGACTTGCTCAAGTGGTACAGGATGATAAAACACTACAATCTGTGATGACTTTCAAGCCCTGCAGTATACTATGAGGCCCCTGTAGGCATGGGTTCAAGAGCTGATACAGCCTCTGGTTTGGGCTCAAGACAATAGTTCATTCATTATCGCAGCAATACTATCGCAGCAATTAAAACCACATCAATCCTGTAAGTAGGGAAGTTACCATTGGTACATATATTTCACGAAGTTTACAAGCAATCAGCCTACCTAAGGGCTGTACAGGCAGGGTGGCTAAGAGTTGTGGAATTCTAAATCATAGCCTGTAAGAATCATAACATTGACATTTCTCCAGGACCATATTACAAAAGTCAAATGTCAGAAGCAACTGAAGCAGCAGAAAACATCAGAGAGCCCACCAATCACCTAGAATAACTGGCAACATGTTTGTGAATCTTACTTTCCAGTGATGAGCTACAAGCATCCCCCCCCACACACCTCCCACAGGATTTTATGCATAATACAGACAGGTGGCAGGGCAGAACTATTGCACAAGAGGAAAACGGGAATACACGGCAAAATGTACGATAATTTGTTAGTTAGAATCAGAGATAGCAAGCTTTGTCCTGTTCGAAGAGATCAACTTTCAAACACTCAACTGCCCGTTTGGCAATTTTGGCCTCTGATTGGAGGGAAAAAGATACAACATCAACACAAATTCAATATCTTTACTTATGAAACACATAATATACAATTTTTGCTGGTCACCACAGGAGAACCAACTTACAGCCTTTGTAGGTCATCATATCATACAATGGTTTACAATTATCTTAATTAAAGACACGTGAAATTTTTGTCGAGCCCCGATTGTTTATAGATTTAGTTAACAATCTTACTTAGAGCTCAGCAAAAGATTTTGCGGTATTGCAGTACTTCATATTCTTTCCCCTTCAAGACTTCTGTTTTTCACAAAATATTGTAATACTGTCTATTATTATCATAGAAACACATAAAATCTTCTAAAATACTGTTAGTTAACAGTTAAAACAGAGCTGTAATTTGAGCACTGTCATATAAAAATAATGAAACACATTCAATCTTCCAAACAGTACATAAAAATTCTGCTGTTTGGAAAATATAACGTCTTAAATAGCCAGAGACTATGAATTTGCAAGTTTTCAAATAATACCTGCTCATAATATTGGTCCAGTAATAATAAAAATATGTTGCTGTGCGACAGTTCCTTTCCTTCCTTTTATATTCCACATTAATATTACGGTAAGCATCCTCTCTTAAAATTCTGTGGGTAAACATTAGGATTCTATTCTAAAAATTTCAACACTTTTCTGTCATGGTAATCTACACACTCCTGTATCATAACAACAAACTACACTCTTCGATACTCATCTAATTTAAGGTATTATTCACATGTCAGTACTTCCTAGTATAGGCCATCCATTTGAAAAATAAAACAACTTTTTGAAAATAACTTTTGTTAGCATACACACTTGTATTCCCTATCTTGTCCCTGAAATGCTTTGTGTTTATAGCACAGGAAAATGGTTCACATCCAGCTTCGAATAAGCAACATTCGCTTTGTCTTTGCTGCTGATTAATGAATATTAAATTCTAGCTGATTTACAGCATTAATGCTCCCACGTGGGCAGTGAATCAAATTAGAAATAAAGAGGTATGTGAAATAAAACCATTATTTATCTTTAAAAATCTCCTTTTGCTTAAGTTTGCCTCAGATATGGGTCGGACCACGAAAGACACTGCCATGTGTACTCTACTAATTTAATTTAGAAGTGTTAGAAAGAAGGGACTGTGCTGCATGTGAGCTAATTTTTTATAGCAGAAAGAAACGCAAAAATGGGCACTTTGTCCCAAGGAGAAGTTCCCAAGGATAGGATGCCGCAACTTCAAGAAAGAAGAATTACCTGGAAAAAGATATGAAGATAATTGTTGTTTTATAATCTCATAGTCTAATTTGCTAGAGGGAACCAAAAGTTCTTCCTAAAATATCGTTTTGCTATCTAAATGGACAGCCTGTACATTGTGTTTTCTGGAAAAAGAAGTGAAAACATAATAAATAAACCAATATTATGTTATTTGTCAGCCTTCAAAACTCATGATTTTGTATAGTTGCTTTACTGTTCCTCATTTCTCTTATATATCTTAAGGTTGACCCTTTACATTTTATTTCCTCAGAATAGGAACCCTGAATATATCTATGTATATACTATATATAAACATTCCTGCAACTGAGTATACATGATGTAACTGTTAAAACAATTATGAAGGAATGAGATAGTTGCATAGGTCCTCAGTAAAAAAAACCTTAAAAACTAACATGAATATACTTAAAACAAGTATGTAAAAAGTGGAACTTTTAGGCATGTGAACATCAGTGTGCGGTAAGAAAAAAATCACCCTGAATTCAACAATAGGAATATCATACTGTCTGTAGGTCTTCCACGTGATGTGATACTAGGATACTGAAAAGACACAGGCAATATTGTGCTGCACAATGATATATATTAATGATTAATCCTTACACTTTTCTGTACAGTAACAATCTCATTTTGAAGAAGGCATAGTATACATAGATTTTGTAACATTCAGTATGTTACCCTACTTTCAGATTCAAACACCTTACAAGAAAGTCCACATTTTAACACGAACACTTACAATCTAACCGGGGCTACATCCGGAATTACGTACAATGTAAGCCTACATCTATTTACTAAGAATGCTGCAACACCAATCACAAGGAGGAATAAATACTGTGATCTGATATGTACACTGTTTTCATGAAGGAATCTCCTTCCAAGAACATATAAATGTTTGGCATAGTGGTTGCAAGCGCTCGTCAAAATAATGAAATCTAAGAAATCATCATTTTTCTCCTGGTCGAAAGCAAGACAAGAGAACAAGCTTTAAGATGATACCAATATCTCACATGCCAAAAAAATTGAAGAGCACCTGATCCCACCGCATCGGTACACAAGTTTGCGAGAGGAAGGTAAAGGTGTAGAGAGGACAACGAACAAGCACAACTCCAGAAACGAAAAGAGAAAGTGGGCCAAGTTCTGGATAAACAGCCACGATTGGAGACATCTGTTACAGTCCTTGAGAAAGGCTGAACATTTCTGTTCTTATTTACAAGCTCAAAGGGGGATGGTCATACAATATAGGGACTGCACAAACGTCAACTACTAATGAGCAGCCGATAAGTTTTATCAATGAACTCCAAAAAAAATTTCTGCATGAGCAGTCAAAAATGCATGCTTAGATTTTGACAGTCATAACTATCCCAAAGTATACCCGAGTCGAAAAAGGACAGTTTTAATAATGATGTGCAAAACTAACTGAACAAGATTTCAATATACAGAGTCATGACTGAGAGCTCTCCTTGAGTTGCCCTTGCAACAAATATGTTCAGCTTTTATGGAAATGTTCAAATATCAAGGAACCTCTTGTCAGGAAATTCCCAGAGTTCCAAGAACCTTCAAATGTTGTAGACTTCGTCTTTATTGTGTGAGGGTTAATGCCCCTCCCACTTCAAATTAGAGGCGATATCAATGAGATTGGGACTCTTTCCAAGACAGTAGACATGCCAAAATCGGTACCATTCTCTAAACTTTTCAGGGTACGAAAAAGAAGAAGAATCACCAAAATCCCACCTCAACTACAATTCCATTTGTAATACAGTTAGACGTATTGAGTAGAGCCTACTTGAGAGGGGGAGGGCATAGTAATATCATCCCCTCAAATGTCTTTCTGAACCTCAAAACAGAATGTTTTCAGATTGTAAGATACGACATTCTTCTTCCCTCCTCAAACCTCTCTCTACTGTTGCCTTCAGTATCCTAGAGCCCCCACACTCTCAAGTCGGGGTAGAAAACATCCTCACATCTCCTATATCACTCGCTTACCACCCCATCCACATTATCGTACTGACTGATCCCATCTGCATTTTCATCATCATCGACTTCATCATCTCCCAGCTCACTGTCCCCGGCAAACTGAGCCAAACTGTTGTTGCTGTCGCCCGGGTAACCCGAGTCAGCCTGACTGCCTGAGTGTGTGCTGTAGCGATTATCGTTACCATTGTTGTTGTTGTTGTTGTTGATGGTGTTGTCGGAGCAAGAGGAGCCATTGCTGCTATTGGACTGAGAGGAAAAGCGAAACGACTGATCGGGTAACTCAGCATGAACAAGTTTCTCCAACACAGACCACCATCTGCAGATACAAGGAGGGATAAGTCTTAGCTCACACACAGCATAGGTGCATCAGCAAAATCTCATATCTAACAAAGAAGGGAATGATTCACTGAATATTTGTAAAAAATATATTTTTATTATTATAGCTTGTCCGTCAATTCTGACGATGACCAATACATCCGCAGAGGAGAATACTTGTCCAGCGAAATAGAAGAGTTAGAAGAAGTAAAGGTAAAATGACTTGTGATTTCTGCTGTGCCGATGAGACCAATTCTGGCAGATAAAAAGTTTGCTATATTTGGAACATTTAAAAGCTCCACTTCCACTTGTGGATGTGCACAGCTTGCCGGCTTTCCTCTTGGTTTCAGCATTTCTTATCTGTGAAGCATATCTCTACTACTATTTGATAACTTTCTTGGATGAGAGAAGTTTATCTTTAATATTTTCGTATAGCTGAGAGAGTAAGTGAAGTTTATCTTTAATATTTTCGTATAGCTGAGAGAGTAAGTGAAGTTTATCTTTAATATTTTCGTATAGCTGAGAGAGTAAGTGAAGTTTATCTTTAATATTTTCGTATAGCTGAGAGAGTAAGTGAAGTTTATCTTTAATATTTTCGTATAGCTGAGAGAGTAAGTCTCGAGAGGGACAAAAGAGGTGCATAGAACAGGAGCATGACAGCCACAAGTTGAAAGAGAATGAGAGCAAGAGACATACCGGACAGTCTAACTGAAAAGAAAGACAGAGAATGTGAGATATAACTCCCGTTTCACACTAGTACAGATATATGCAGTGCAACATGGTCTAATAACATAACAAAATTCTTTGCTCCTAATCTAACTCCAGGCCTTTCTGTGTGAATGTTACAAAACTATCAACTTATTTCATTAATTTTTCTGTAAAATACATTCTATTTAAGTTCCATCAGAAAATCCTTCTCAACCCGCCCCCCAACCATCTCCTAACAAAAGTGTCCATAAAGTATTCTTTCCCTGTCCTGTCTCTCACCTTTTGAATTTCTTCTCATTGTCATGCTGATACACACAAATTTTCTTGTTCTTGTGCATAAGACAAAACAAGTGCTGTCGTCCCTCCAAGTCTGGAATTCGCTTCAACGTGTAGCCAGGCAGGGGGAGGGAACTGATGGCACTAATGTCCTGAAAAAAAACCAGGAGTGGAAACATTTCAATTCAGTATCAGTTTTTTTTTCAATTTGGGCTACTATTGGCCCAATATACTCCATAACCATACAAAACCATGGCAAACATACCTTTTTTGAATCCTGTGCTTTGAATCAGAAATATCAATTTAAAGTGCTTTTTTTAATGTTTGTATCTTTATACACCATTCCTCTCTATTTCACGTGGCCACCTTTTCAAAGTTCTGTCTCTTTCCCTTCTGTCAACACAAGTTTACTTACTCACCCTCCTTTTCCCAAATTTCTCAGTCTTCCCCATCTATCTCTCTTACTCACTTTCTAAACAATCCCTCTCTCCTCCTCTCATTTCCCACTATGATACCTATCTGTATCATCCTTCAACCTCACCCACCTCTGCTCTTCAGTACATTGGAGACCAGTGGACAGCATACCCTTGACTATCACTTTTGATCCCTTGAGTTTCCCATATATATCCAGTAAAATGTGTGTTCACCAGAAGAAACACTCCATAACTAGATCCAAGACATTTTGATTTCCAGCTTGGGGCTGAGAAGACCAAAAATGTAATTTTAGGTCACAAATGTAGTTCATAAATAGAAGCCCAGTTTAACTTATTTCGGAAGCAAATACTCAAAACGTTTTGATTTGGAACTTACTTCATGAGCACGGAAGGTATATAGAGCAAAATCTTTGTGTGCCAAGAGCCACAACTTTTGCCAGTTGCGACCTCCGTCCTCACTACACTGGACGTAGCCGGAGATCAGACCTGGCTCACTGGCCTTCACCTGTGGAGTTGAAGACAAAAGGCAGACCTATAATTAGCACCTTCCGTAATTTCGTGCCAATGTGCTAAATGAAATCATACGTTAACTTATCACCAATGAACTGCATTCTGTAAATACATATGTCAACCTATGCGTGGGAACAAACTTTTTTCGGCATCATTCCATTCAGCCATCTCGTTTTTCTCACTGATGATAAACAACAGAAACAAATTGCACCTCCCTCCCTCATAGACTATAACAAGGATAAAGTAAAGTAAGCAATTACAGATACCCATTTCTACTGGGTGCCATTTTCCTACCTGTGCAAGAGGAAGGATAAATTAAATAAAGTAAGCAATTTCAAACACCCATTTCTACAGGGTACCATTTTCCTACCTGTAACACGCCTTTCTTCTTGGGGCTCAAGTCCCCACCCGTGGAATCTGTGGAGTCGGACATTCCCCTTTTGTTGACGATGATGTCGTAGCACGTGAGACAGACCCGCTCAATCTTCCCCTGCCGGTACTCCAAAGGGGCTTTCTTACAACAAGATTTGCAGATCAGCTGGAGAAGAGGAAAGTATATAAATGATTTGTTTAATTCCTTAAAATTAAATTCTGCTACACTGCACAAAACAATAGACTTTGAAGTAAAAGCTGTCAGTGCTTCAACTTCAAATCCCAAGTAACAATCTATTCTAGATGGGCAGTTTATTTATTCATTTGTTTAAGTAGATATACAAAGTCCATTATGCCTCAGAGTTTTTAGAAGAATTGTTTACTTCCTTAAAATTAGTTTCTTACTAGTGGTCTTATGGGGTTTAAATACAGAAAAGCACATCTGTCGACCCAATAATCATCATTACTAGGTGTACATGGGAGGGGATATTTTCTTCCCAAGCTACCCCACACATCTAATTGCCTCTACTCCTCAAGACAACAATAAGAACAGACATGCAGCTATTACCGAATGGCATCATGCAGAAGAGTTAACGCTCAGATGCTACTGGATCGCTAACAACAACAACAGGTGTACATGGGAAAAGCAAAATCAACAGACAGACACAACAGAGAGTTTGAAAAGAAGTAGGACCTACCAGTGTCTATTATTGTGTTCTTTATTTTATTCTTTATTATTATTGTAAAGCACATTGAGCACTTTCTTAGTGGAACTGCATTACAGAAGTGAAATTTATTAATTTATTATTATTATTATAATTACGGTCTAAAACTCTCTCCAGTGCACATTAGCTCATTGATGTTGCTGAGTGGGAATTTACTGAAGTAAAGTCCAAGAGGAGTCGCCATTATTTTGCATCTTGTTTGGAACTATCTCCATTCATCATGAGTCTCAGATGATACAGTCCAGTACTTTTCCTTTGAAATGAATTAAATTGGGTCCAGTAGGGCTTTGAACTTCAACCGCATCAAGATCACAGTCTCAACCAAACCAGTCTACACTCAAAAGCTAACAAGATACACACCTTGCCACATGAACGACAATGATGTCGTCGTCGCACCATGTTAAACGAAAGTTCACACAACATGCACATTGTGGCCGCGTCGTCGGGGATCCACACAGGGGCCGTTTTGCCCAGGCAGCTCTCGGGCACCTGGAGGAACACACACACACACAAGGTCAATAAGAAACATACAGTTGCAAAAGGCATGATCAAGGCCATATTTTGATGACAACAGATCAGAACAAATCCAGATATATATTAAGGGTACGAGGAAAAAATAAGAGATGTCAGTTTTGGAATAATTTGTGACATGACAAAGGATTGAAAGTGTTTATTCATCATTTCTGGGCATTCTAATTTGATTCTGAGAGTCCAGGGCTAAAACTTTATGAGTTGCCCAATACAAGGCTTGGAAAAAAAGCTATGCTATGGAAAAAGGTGGGCTGTCAAGCATTTCATTTTTGTTTGTCTCAAAATGCCAAAAAGGTGATATCCCTTGTTTTTTCCTCGTTCCCTTCATATTAATGCTGAAAAATAAGGAACAGGCTACGCAAGTGCACCTACCAACTGATTATAACATTTAAAATACTTTGTCAAAGTTCTATTCTATTAACAAGGCAGTAGGTACTACAACTTACTATCAGCACAACAACCCTCTCTTGAACTCTGCAACACTGCACGCACAGAACACTGGACTTGGAAGCTAAAACTGACAAGCCTTTCAACTTCAAACCCAAAGTAACAATCTATTCTAAGGCAGCAGTTTATCTATTTATTTGCTTTTGTAGGCAAGAAAGTGCATTATGGCTGAGTTTTTAGAAGTTACTGAGTTTCCTGCCCTTTCATTATCTATAGAATTACATATAAGCTTATCTTAGAGAAAGGTGCTATATTATAACAAGATGCATCCAACGCTGATAAGATTAAAAACCCTTAAGAATTCTCCATGAAACCTAGATTAATAAAAAAAAAAAATTTTTTAAGAAATATAAAATTCATACACTAGTCCACTTTCTGACACTTTGAGCCACCCACAGTCAAACCTGCTCTTACAATCATTTGTCCAAGACAATCACCACGAACGACAATTTCCCACTTTTGTTCGTTTTTGTAAGTGTTTTACGGCGCTCGCAACTGCATAAGGTCATATGAGCGCGCAGGACACACCTAATATTTTCAGTTGGTAGGAAATTTTTAATTTTGCCCGGGTGGCGGCCGAAGCCTACTCTTATCGATTTTAGACCACCAAGGGATCTTTAACGTGCACAACTTGCACACGGGCCCTCCGAGATTTTTCGCCTTTGTCCGAGAAGGCTAGGTGTAGATCTTTCCTACCAGAAGATCAGGGGTGTGGCTGAAAGACAGCAGTTAAAAGAAGCGAAGCAGTAGCCGTAGAAAGGCTGCAGAAAGAATCAGGAGCCCACAGGAAGGGGCAAAGGAGGTGAGGGGGTGGGAACAGAAAGAGGAGGCGAAAGTAGACGACAGAACATTGCTAGAGAGCAGGAAATGGGGTGAAAGGAGACAAATTTAGAGAAGAAAATTTTTCTGTCGCTACCCGGATTCGAACCCGGGACCTTTTGAATGAGAGGCCTACACCTTAACCTCTAGGCCACGAGAGCCCCCCATTTCCCATTTTACTGTCCCCTAACACTTTAAAAAATTTTTTTTTTTTAATTTAATATTATAAACACCCTGTCCAAGAGGATCCCCTGTGTAAAATGAGCACTTTTTTCCTTGACAATGGATGGTCATACTGGACAGGATCAGCAGTACAAGTCCTTCCTTCACACTACACTCACTGAGGTTAAGTCACACACACAAAAAGAAAAAAGAAATAATAATCCCAAAGTTATTCTTATAACTTGAAACATTTTACAAAGAGGCGTTGTTCGGAATATTCAGAGAGTTAACTAAGAAAAGTAATTGTATTAATATGGTAATAATAAACATTATGTAGCGTCAAACTTACTAGAGACATACAAAGACAGGCTATGACTTACACTTGTCTCATGAGCGGGGTATTCACCGAGCTTTGTGTCATCTATCTTGATGGAACGCTTTCGCTTTCTGTGACTAGCAATCACATCACCAATTTTCTGGAACGTAAAAAGCAAAGGAAAATGTATTAAAGGAAAAGTCGCATTTTCAAATGTCTCCATAATTTGATTTTGGTCTGAGAGGCCATAGGTCCCTATAGGGAAACTAAGATCTCATGCCCAAGAAGCAGATTGATTTAGATCCATGGAAATAATTTTAAAAAGTGGGAAAACTGCCTCCAATTTAATATATCTTCTACATATTGGTTATATCCTTTAAAAAAAAAATTTAATTAGTTGTTACATAGAGATCTAATTTTTTAAAGTACACCCACAGATCTTACTGTATTGATGAGTTGAAGCTTATTCAGTTATCAGTATCACATCTGTTATGGACTGGAATGAGCTTGTTTTTAAGTGGTATTCAAACTTTGAACAACTCTAAAATGGTTAAACACTTAGCTTGAATCTATATAAAGCGCCTCTGTTCAAAGAAATCATTGAATCAAACTTTCAGAACTGAAAAACGTGCTCCAAAGGGGGATGAGCTAAGAAATGAAATCTCTCAGGTAGACAGTAGGCCTACATAGATACAAGAGACAGAAGACATTGACTCGCAATACAACACTCACTTTTTCCCAGCCAATTTTCTCTCCATTCGGATTCCTGAAAAGCACCGGATGTAGAGAAAAACATTAAAAAATTGAGTCTACTCACCTATTTTGGCTATATGAAAATATTGCTATACACTGACAGCCTTTAAATTCCCTCTGAGCTGGTGATAAAACCTATTTTCCGACTGGATTGGAGACAATGCAATAATGATTTGCACTGTGATTGGCCAAAAAGTACTTTTTTCCAACAAGAATTCAAACTCTGCATGGAAATCAAGCCATTTACACACTAGCAAAGAGTAAATACTTATCAAGACAGAAATAGTTCAAACATTTTACTATTTCCCCCTTACTTAGACAGGGTCAAAGATGTTAAATTCATTAAATATTAAAAACAGAAAAAGTCAATCATTTTGACATCCACTGAAAAAAAACCCCAATAAAGAAGAGGTTGGGCCTATTAAAACCATTCCTCAATCCTACATCAACAACAACAACAACAACTACAATGATGACAAAACCACTCACTCATCTAGCAGCTCGACAGCCTTCTGAGTACTGTGGACCAAGAATGTGTTTTGAATGTGCATGCTGGGGCCCGGACGGAGCTGTGGAACAAGCAGACACATTTGTAAGCAACCAAATATAAATTGGGTCTTCCCGAAGTCCAAAGCTAAAAGTTTATAATAATAATAGATAGCATTTGTATAGCGCAAACCCCCGCTCCACAGAGGGCTCTTTGTGCTTCACAACCTGTACTATTACCCCAGCAGACCTGAGAGCATTCTGAAACAACCTCAAGTTCCTGGGAAGCATACAGTGCAAGCGGCCATTTATAGGCGCTTAAACACAAACATAATGACAAGATCTTTCACTGTCTATGGCTGGGTACCCATTCCCACCTGGGTGAAGTGGGGAAAATTTGTGTTGAGTACCTTATACAAAACTGTAACCAAAAGATCTGAAAAAAGTAAAGAAATAATACGTAATATTCTGAATAATTAAGAGAAGTTTGGAACATACACAAGCGATGTGTGGAGCGGAAACGTAATTCTCCTGAACCATGCTATTCGTACCTCAAATACACAAAAACAAAAGGTACCGTACCTTTCAGGGCTAGAAACTGTAATAAGCAACAGCATCTATAGAATTCTTTCATACTCATCCCTCTTCTTGCCCAAAGTTCAACTACAGTGTTCAGTACCCCAATCCCCACCCCTCCTTCTCCCAACTTCTACTCGACAGCATCAAACATACAGCCTATATATACAATATCTCATCTTCACATACTGCCCAGTCATACACACACAAGGTCCTTTCTCCTCTCCCCCCCCCCCCCCCCACACCCACCCATAACGCCCTTCCCTCCTCCTATCCATCCACTCAGCCCCACCCCCCCCAAAAAAAATCCCCATTAATTGCTACTCCGATCCATCCAACCTCTGCCACTCCCAACTTCCATCAATCCCTCCTTGTGGTTGGCTGGCGGGTGCTCTGGTGTGGTTTGCTCTTTCTTTCCTATCAAACATCTATCATCCTGATCTCTCCTCCTTCTTTTTTGTGTCTGTTGCCCTCTTGTAACACCCTCTAATCTTCGGCACTTATATGACCTTATTGCAATGCAAGTGCCATAAAACTCTTACTAAAACTAAAACAATCCCCCATCCATCCACTCCCCCCTCCATCCACTCCCTGGAGTGTGTTCTATCTCACCTCCATACAGTCCACCTCCAGCTGGGACTTGACACCGTAGGTGCCCCCAAAGTACTGGTTGCACACCAACAGAAGGTCGTTGAACTGTGGAGATACAACGTAGGTCACTATGACACACGACCGACATGACAACACTCTCAATGGGGGCTCTTGTGGCCTAGAGGTTAAGGCGTTGGCCTCTCATTCAAAAGGTCTCGGGTTCGAATCCGGGTAGCGACCGAAAAATTTTCTTCTCTAAATTTTCTCCTTTCACCTCATTTCCTGCTCTCTAGCAATATTCTGTCGTCTGTTTTCATCTCCTCTTTCTGCCCCACCCCTCACCTCCTTTGCCCCTTCCTCTGGGCTCCTGATTCTTTCTGCCGCCTTTCTACTGCTACTCCTTCGCTTCTTATTGCTGTCTTTCAGCCACACCCCTGATCTTCTGGTAGGAAAGATCTACACCTAGCCTTCTCGGACAAGGGCGAAAAGTCTCGGAGGGCTCATGTGCAGGTCGTGCACGTTAAAGATCCCTTGGTGGTCTAAATTCGATAAGAGTAGGCTTCGGCCGCCACCCCGGCAAAATTAAAAATTTCCTACCAACTAAAAATATTAGGTGTGTCCCGCGCGCTCATATGACCTTATGCAGTTGCCAGCGCCGTAAAACACTTTACAAAAACAAACAAACTCTCAATGATTAAAGGTGGTCCATCTATCTCTTGTAAGACATTTAGAACACAAAGGATTCAAGAGAAATATGGAGAGTTTATTAAGAAAAATATAAAAACTTTTTACTGGAAATAAAAAGTTTGAGTCTATACTAATTATGTGTTTTCCAAGAACAGTGGCATCCCCATTATTGTAAATTAAAAATCTATATAATAAATTATATTTATATAAATCTTCACTCCTGCAAGAGAAAAGCTGAACTTTGAACTAGCTTTACAAGGTGAGCAAAACAAATTGAAGTTAGGTCTATTAACTCTCTCTCTCTCTCTCTCTCTCTCTCTCTCTCTGTCACTCTCTCTGTCGCTCTCTCTCTCCCTCTCTCCCTCTCTCTCTCTCTCTCTCTCTCTCTCTCTCTCTCTCTCTCTCTCTCTCTCACACACACATACACACAAACACACACACATACACACACACACGCATGCACACACACGACGCGCAAATACACATGTAAAATATCTACATTCACATCATTCATTTCAAACTGTAACATTACTCTCCGCCCCAAACTGACCAGGAAAATATGTCGTGGCTGTCGCTCCCCGCCCCGGGCGGAGATTTTGATGACGGGACCTTGACACACAAACTCTCTCGTCGGGGAGATGAAATCCACAGCCACACCACGCAGGCTTTGGTAGATATCCAGCAGTTTACGGAATGTTTCCTGGTAGGGGGCGAGGGGGGGGGGGGAGGAGAAACATAAGAATCAACCTTTCAAGCCCTTGCCATCGGTACACCAGTGGTGCTTTAAAGTGCCCATGTGCCCTGCCACCAGTACAGCGGTGAGCAAGACCCTATCTCCAAACCGGCTAACCCAGTACAAAACGTGCAGGGGAAACCGTGATTACTCCACCAGACATTACTGATTATTTTGAAGATCTTTCCGAATTAGATGCTAGTAATGGCTTTTACCGACTACCATGAGTGGGATATGGAATGTGATTCTGACGATCATATTATGAAAGTTAGTAATATAGGCTCAAAGGGTTAAAGATAATGTCATGAAGAAACTGCCCATGTTGCATTCATGGAAGCTGGATCATGTTTCTTTACGAACATCTCTTTTATACAGAGAGAATTGAAAACGGCAAAAATATGAAGAAAAGCTTATTGAGTTGAGATGAAAATCCATTTGTATTTAGAGGGCAGAAGTAAACAATACTTGGAAGGTCATTCTCAAACATAAGTAGGTGTAACAATCTTTCTTTGGAAATTTCCGCTTATTATAGAAAAAAAAGCACACCCTGTGTTATTTCTCTGACTCCAAAAACATTGCCTTGCTTTCCTATTTTTTAAACACACTCTTAAAAGTGATAGGAACAAATAAAAATAAAAATTATGAAATATAACACTGCTGCTTTTTTTTTCTACTCTTACATAATAATAGCAACAGAGAGCATTTTTAAAGCACTCTATCCTATTCTAAAACAAGCTCTAGCTAAGCAGAATAACTATGGCATGCTTAATCTAAACAAAACTCACGATTTTCTTCATGGCTTCGTTGGAGTGGCAGGCAGCCTTGGTCACCAGGTCTAAGGCATCTGTGAATGCAAATAGACGACCAATTGTGAGGTGTGCTGACAAAACGACTCACATCTCGCAATCCACGAATGGAGACGTCGGCAGAAAATAAGACAAATCAAATTTATAGAATTTCACCTGATCCGATTTTCTTCAAGTTAAATAATGTTTTTGTATTATTTCATAAACTGAGCAAACCAAACCAAAAAATGTGGCGTTTCTATCTGTTTCCATGGTACTTAAATCCAAGAATTCACTCATTTTGTCAGAAGGCCTCAGAGTTGGAGATTGAGACAGAATTTTATACTCCATTTAAGACAAAAATGACCATTTCAGTCGATCAACCTGTTACTTCAGTCAAACTTAAATTTCAAATCTACAAGAACAGTATCGGAAACCTCAAGTGTCTAGAACCACCAGATAGTGGGCGCTTTAGAAATGATCTTTATTATTCATAGACACAAAAACTCCCTTCAAAACAAAATACAAGTTTACAACACGTAAAATACACTTTTTCAATGACAAAGGAAATGACAAGCTAACTACAGATAAAGTGTTGAGTGTACGACTCTGCCATACTGAAAAGTGACAAAGTCTTACACTGAGCAGTCCATATATGCGAAAAACAGTTCTTTACACGAACCTGCGGCATCTTTCATATCTGGAGAGTCTTCTGGTAAATGTTTTACATAGTCTGAAAAACAAAAGTAAATGGTTAAGTGGAGCTCTTGAGACTTGTATATATGTAACACAAAAAGTATTAATGTGCCCTGAGGGAACAAATATTTTCTGAGACCAAAAAAAACTTTCTTTCAAATGATACTACTGGGTAATAATTGTTGTACTTACTATGTATAATTGTATATCTTTAAAGGCTGACAATAAAATATAACCACAATTACAGAATAAATTACTCACAATATGACCTCTCTCTCTCTCTCTCTCTCTCTCTCTCTCTCTCTCTCTCTCTCTCTCTCTCTCTCTCTCTCTCTCTCTTTCTCTCTCTCTCTTTCTCTCTCTGTGTCTCTCTCTTTCTCTCTCTGTGTTTCTCTCTCTCCCTCCCTCTCTCTCTGTCTTTCTCTCTCTCTCTCTCTCTCTCTCTCTCACACACACACACACACACACACACACACACACACACACACACACACACACACACACACACACACACACACACATACATAAACACAATGGCACCACATACACTATTGCATACATACATATCCATGAACTCAAACATTTTTATAAGTGGCAAAATATGCCAGGTCAAGTGTATATAAAATGTTCCCCAAAAGACAAGGAAGATACAAATCAGATGCAGGATGTACGATTTACATCCTAGTTCACTGTTGCCAGATAGATAATCCTCAAAATATTATTTTAATCAAGATTCAGAAACAAAATAATGTTCTTTTCTTCATAACTGTGAACACTGTATGAGATATGAATAAGTTTTGACCCAAAAAAATTCTTCATTTTTTGTTGTATCGTTCAGCAAAAGTAAAAGTGTCAAAACATTGAGAGACTGACTAGACATTTCATACCCAAATGCTACACTTAAACTTAAATATGGTTACTCATAAGACCATTTAAAAAACAAATACCAGTTACTTAACCCTATCCATACGTTGTGTTTTACTATCGTATCCATACGACATGGGGAACTATGTGGTGTGCCCCCACTTTCCAAAGAGGAAATTTACTCGTTAATCCTATCCGTGCGCTTAACAAAGCGGTCTGTCAAAATGATTTTTTGGAGAAATACTGAAAGTCTCAAAGAGATCTTTGCACTGGAAGTATTCTAAAATGTGAAGAGTACAACCCCTGGGGTACAAAATGACCCAAGGCGTACGAATAGGGTTAAATGTCTAACTAGGAAAGAAAAACCTTCAAACTTTGTAAAAATACATAATCATCATATGGGGAACACTAATGGTATTTTAACCCATGACCTCCAGATTATAAATTAAATATGGGGTGCCCACTATGGCTGGATCGGGCCGATCGCCTGACTTGATCGCCTGAAACTGAAAACAAACACGTTTGTTTTTGAGGCGATCGGGTCGGGCGATCGGCCAAATCGGCCGATCCCATCCGTAGTGGGCACCCCTTATAAGAGGGGAATGAAATAACCAGCCAACCTGCTGTCACTCAAACATTTTAATAAAGAATTAATAATAAACAGTTACCTTTGAGCAGTAGTTCATAACGAGGAATACGTTGTATGGGGTCTAACATGTGGTCCAGCAGGGAAAGACCGCGGCACTCTGGTTCTTTCTGGAAAACAAGTCAAAGAGCACATCATGGCAACATGGAATGCTATAAGCAACAGCAAAGCAGTAACATATTGTCATTGAAGTTCGCTGTCCTCGTATGAAACGAAATTTGAAAACTCTGGTCTTAAGGCATTTGACCTAAGCACAATCTAAAAAATCAGCTCTCACATTTTAATTTGCATCAATAATTTATGACAACTTCAATATAAATTGTAAAAATTAAGAGTCTAAAACGCGTAGTAGACTAATAAAAAAAAACATTTTCACGTTTTCTCGAAAGTTTCTGGATGCTCCATACGCAGATAGCGAAATGCACTGTTGATATGATAAAGGAGTGGAGTCTCGGTTTTCATTTTTGTTCTCAATTCTCATTATATCTAATAATCTAGAAATATTAGCATCTGTAGTGTAGTGTTGATGGGGAGGCATACAACTTCTAAAATGACAAATTTAAATTACAGACTTGTATCTGTGGTCTTGCCTTTTACTATTACCAGTGATTCACTTCACAACGTTTACTTGCAAATCATTCCCAGCTTAATGAAAAAGAGAGAAGAGAAGAGAACAGAAGGACAGAAGCACGTGTATGACCACACAACTCTGACTCTCTCTCTCTCTCTCACTCTCTCTCTCTCTTACTCTCTCTCTCTGGCTGTCTCTCTGTCTATCCGTCTCTCTCTCTCTCTCTCTCTCTTTCTTTCTCTCTCTTTCTCTCTCATTTAAACACACAACAGGGGCTAAAGTGAGCAAACACACAACAGCACTCCCAAACACACAAACCCAGTACGCACACACACACACACACACACACACAGACACACACAAACACACACACAGAGAGACACACACAAACACACACACACACACACACACACACACACACACACATACACACCTGTATTTCATGAATGATGGCAGCAAAACGTGTGGACTTCTCCATCCACTGGTTGATGAGGTTCATGGCATTGTTGTAGTTACGGATATACTCTGTGTACATCTTCAGGAAGGGGGCATTCTTCTTCATCAAGTCACCAATCCGAGGATCTTCCTCCCTGCACAAAAGATGTGCTCAGTTTAAATATAGGCTCGATGTAAGTATATTAATTGTAAAAACAGAAAATCCAAGAATTTAATCATCCAAATACATTCAATTGATCAAATACACTCAATTGAAATGCATTACATCTAAAAATCAATCATCTTATTTATGTATATAGTATATAGCAGAGAGAGAAAGAGAGAGAGAGAGAGAGAGAGAGAGAGAGAGAGAGAGAGAGAGAGAGAGAGAGAGAGAGACTATAACTATAATAGAAAAAAATCTATTCAATTACACAAAATCAGAACACACTCAAAACGCATTGCCTTCAATCTATAATATGCTCAAATTGAGCACAAAACACAGTCAGCCGAAACACTCATTCCAGTCACAATCAGTCCAATAAACATAATCTAACCACAATCAATCCAAATTTTATATACTAAATTTACAACATACATTCAGTCCATATACTCAATAAAAAATATACTCTATTGAAATACACTTAACCGAGGTATATTAAATAGAAATAAACTCAATGTAAAGAGCTTACAAGATAATAAATAGCATTTGTATAGCCCATACCCCAGCCCGACTGCTAGCTCTATGCGCTTCACCATGTATTATTACCCTAGCAGACTCTAGAACACTCAGAAACATTCTTAGCTTCCCAGGAAGCATACAGTGCAAGCAGCTTATCAGGCACTCAAACACTAACAAACTGACAAGATCTTTTGCTGGTATCTAAAGTCGGGTACCCATTTTCACCTGGGTGAAGTGAGGAAACATCGCGTAAAGATTCTTTCATAAGGACGCAATGTCCAGCTCATGACTATATTTGAACCCACAACCTTACAGTCCTGAGTTCGACACCCTAGCCACTAGGCCACAGGCACTAACCAGTTGTTGATTTTAGCTTCATAAACTCAATGTGTGAAGAGTTCACAAGCTTTTGACACTATGACGTCATGACGTACTCACCAGCTGTTCATTTGGGCTTCAAAATCTCACTGCGAAGAGGTCACAAGCTTGTGACACTCTGACATCATAAACATACTCACCAGTTGTTCATTTGAGCTTCATAAACTCAATGTGAAGAGTTCAGAAGCTTGTGACACTATGACATCATCATGACGTACTCACCAGTTTTTCATTCGGGCCTCCAGCTGGGGCAGCAGGAAGTCGTGATGGAAGAGGAAGATGCTCTTGGTGTTGGAGAACATGTGGTTGAGTGTGTCCGGGGGGAGCAGGGACTGTTGGCGGTTCTCCTTGTCCAGACGGAAGTAGAATACCTGTTTGTGATAAAAATGTATGTTTTTATAGTCTTAAAATAAGAGTTTTACAGATGGACAGACAGGGTCACCAACGAAGCAGTGTTAAGGAAAATAAGACAGGGCTCAGACAGAGATGAGGTGGGAAAAAGGAGAAGGCGGTGGCATCAGATTGGACATACTCTCAGGAAGTCAGGGTGAGAAAGGCAATATTGATGAAAAGTTTTACAGGACTTGCAACATAGTTAGGTTATAAAGTGCCAAAGATTAAAGGTGCTTCAAGAGAGTAACAGACACAAAAACGAATTAAGGAGGAGAGATAAGGATGACAGATATTTGATAGGAAAGAAAGAGCAAACCACATCAGAGCATCAGCCAACCACACACGTTCTAAAAATGTGCTCATTAGAAACTATTTCCCAACTGACACTTTAGAAGGTGGGCAAATTCAACTCTGCCAGCGAGGGACAACCAAGGCATGCTTGCCTAAGGTCGACTGAATGCCTCAATACTTTTCTTCTTCTTCTTCTTCTTCTTCTTCTTCTTCTTCTTCTTCTTCTTCTTCTTCTTCTTCTTCTTCTTCTTCTTCTTCTTCTTCTTTTTCTTCGCTATAATACCGCATGTTTCTTGCTCCAATTCCTCCTCCTATCCCCCCCTTCACATCTTCTTCTCTCCTCTTCCAGGATCAAACTCCTGCATACATAAGTTTTTCTCCTATTCCTCCTCCCCCTGCTTCTCCTCTACCTCTTCACTGCCTGTCGGTGTGGCGCAGTTGGTTATAAATCTGGCCTGCACATTACACTTTGCAGCTCGGGTTCCTCCACTTCCTAAAAGCCACTCCTGCTCCAGTTAATTACTTCTGGGTGACGACCCACGCTCCAAAACTCTATTAGCATCCCATCCCCCAACCACAAGGAAGGGGGGAAAAAACCTCATCTCACCTGGTGCAGTAGATGCAGCTTGTCCACATAGCCCCGCTCGGTGCGCAGAAGTTCGTCCGCTATCTTGTAACGTTTGTCTGCTGCCTTCACGTTAGGTTGCTCACAAGTAGTCTAAAGCAGGCATATGAAAAAATAAGACCGTGTGGGTTTTTTGTTTGTTCAGTTGTTTGTTTAGTTGTTTGTTTTGTGTTTTTTGTGTTTGTTGTATAGTTGTTTTTTTCTTCTTGTCATGCGTTTGTTTATTTGTTTCTGTGTGTTGTTTGAAGAACGGATTTTGTTTGAGCAAAAAGAATCACATCGGAACAGTAACTGCCATTTAGTGCTCGAGAACAAAGAAAAACACACAGAAGAGAGATAATAAAGAAACAGGAATTAGCAGTGGCACCTCATCAAACAGTTCGCTTGTGTGTGAAAGAAGAGACGTTTGGATTGTGTGAAAGAAGAGACGTTTGGATTGTGTGAAAGAAGAGACGTTTGGATTGTGTGAAAGAAGAGACGTTTG
>NW_004797550.1:110536-114295 GCF_000002075.1 Aplysia californica
TGTGTGTGTGTGTGTGTGTGTGTATGTGTGTGCGTGTGTGCGTGCGTGTGTACGCTTCTGTACATTAAGTATCCGTAATATTTTGTACTTTATCATCCACTCACCGAGCTATCAACCGCCGGCTCAATAGGAACTTCTTTTACTTCCTCCTTGCGATCTTCATCGAATTCGTCACTAAAATCATCATCGTAACTATCCGAATCCGACCAGCTTGAGTCGAACAACTCCGCAGCGCTCAGAGGCGCTCCGTTATCGTAAATTGTATTAAACACAGAGTCTCGATACTGCTCGCTGTTTCGTTTACTCGAATCTCTAAGCGATACTGTCTCTTTGCTCGAGTCACTTCCTTTGCGGAGTTCAGGGGCGGGAAGTTCGGAGGTACCCGATGACGCTTGGGAGTTGGCGGAGCCGATAGATGGCTTAGGTGACGTCTTAGGGAGTACAGACGGTGGCAAGTTCGAACCTTTGCGGTGTTCGGGGGACTGTGGTGTGGCTGTAAGAGTATTGGGGGAGGTGGTGGGGGAGGTAGGTGATATGGATGAAATTGACGACGACTTCGTTCTCTGTGGGTGGGAGTTCGTCTCCAACGTCGAAGGTAAAGACGGTCTCTTCTCGGGCGAGAATTTTGGTTTTGAGCTGTAGTCCACTACTGGTTTTGGCTTGGAGGGGGAGGTTGGCACTTTGTTGTTACACGGGGGCTGGGGGGAGCGAGGGTTGTTGTGACGACGGGGAGACGAGCGGGGGGAGGAACGGGGAGACTGACTCCCTGACCTATGACCTCTCCTCCTGCCACGAGGCGAGAGCGAGGACTCTTTGGAAGCACGAGCTTTTTTCACCCTGTCCCCATTTCTTCCCGGAGAAGTCGTGTCTCTCTGAGAGGAAGAATGTTCCGAGGGGTGCGAGCTGGTGTGAGGGGATTTCCCATGTGACGTCACACCCGATGAAGGGGGTTTCCCCTGTGTCGGCGATAAGGGCTTGGCTTTGTTCAAACTTTCTGACGGCGACGTCGTTTTACCTGACGGAGTTTGTGTGGGCGAAGTCGGACTGTGTATATCCTCTATACTGTTGGTTTTGTGCCTCTCAGCCGCCTCGATCAGGTTTTTCACGAGACTTCTCCGCATGGCATCGTCCTTGAACATGGCCAGAGACTCTGCAACATCCTCACCCAGACCAGCAGCGGGCGAGTCATTCTCCATTTTCTTATCATGGTTCGCCAAGTCGTGGTCGTCATCGACATCGTCCCCATTGTTCACCAGTGCCCCCTGGTGGTTAATCTGCTCGGCTAAGGCTTTCACGTATCCTTTCGCCATGACGGCTTTAGAGAAGCGCTGACTCCTAGCTTGGCTGTGGTAGCTCCGCATCCATTTCTCAGCCCGGTCTGTTTGTGGACTCAAAGGAGGGGCAGAAGACGCTCCCGCAGACAAGCTCCTCAGCGATGAAGATGTAGAAAGGGGTGGAAGTTCGCTGCGAGAGCGGTGGAGTTGTGTGTTTCCTTGACGTGGCGCTGGCGTCTGGTCGTCTGAGCGATGAATCAGCTGTTGGAAAAGCGCTTCCTGCTGTCGCTTGACGTGCCCAGGGGTGATGGGAGAGCTGGTGGCCTGGAGGTCGGGTGGAGGGGCGACAAGCGGGGGAGATCTCGAGGGATCGAACTCAGGAACCTCAGACACAGACGACGGACGATGTTTCTGCAAATGTAAAGAGCCGGAGTGTTGATTATTATGGTTGTTGTTATTATGTTCCCCACTCCTTGTCTCGAGCCAATTTTCCTCGACAGAAGGTATATCAAGTTTCAGATGTTTCTTCCCACCCACTTCCGAAGCAGTATTATCATCATAACAGAACTGAGCAGAACAAGTGGCTTCTAAGATACACTCTTCAAGCCCGCCATCCACTCTTTGAGAAGGGTGACATTCAGAGGCGTTCGAAATAGTCTCGTCTTCACAACCAAAAACGTCTTCCTCTTCCTCCTCCTCGTTTTCACCCTCGTCACAATCCGCCTCGTCTAGGATCGGGGCGCTGCGTGAAAGATCCTGTCTCTCGTAAAGCAACCTCCGGCGAGGATTTCGGTTTTCTCCAACACTCGGAGAATCACTTTCCGAGCTCGCACAACTTCCGAGGGACCTGCTGTAGTTCTTGTTCGAGGTTAGCCCGGGGGGTGAGTCGACGCCACCGCTACAACCGTTGACCTCTGAGACCTGATCGTCCGGGCCAGGGTCGGGGTGAAGGTAATTAACGAATCTGTTTCGGTCGGCCAAAAGCTGTCGTCTGGAGTGCGCTTTCTGTTTGGAGTCCGGTGATGCCTTCCGGCCCAGGTTGGTGGCGCCAGTGATGAGCTTGTCCAAAAACTTGGGCCTGGATGGCGCTGTGAGAGGACACAAAATATATACGTTATAGCACATTATTATTTGAGGTTTTCTAAAGTTTTAGTATGAGTTTTAAGGCACTTTCAACACAATAAGGTATATAAATGCCGAAGAATAGGTGTGTTACAAGAGAGTAACATACACAAAAAGAAGGAGAGATTAGGACGAGAGATGATTGATAGGAAAGAAGGAGCAAACCACACCAGAGCACCCGCAAACCACCCACTGGTTTGAGTTTGGGTAAAGCGGGGCATATAGACACAATCACGGTGGTGTAGTGCAGGGAACAAGTAACACAGACATAACAGAGGAAAAATAAATAACAAGGATCTACCAGTGGCACCCTCAAATCACCCTCGGTTCATCAGTGTGGTTGTTAATGAGGTCAGTGTTCTCGTCAAGTTTTTTTCTGTAAGAACAACTCTTTGTGTTTTTTATTGTTACAATTCTTACAGAGGTAGCTTTTTTTTTGGGGGGGGGGGATAACTAAGAGTTTTAAGGCACTTGCAACACAATTAGTTCATACAAGTGACGAAGATTAGAGGCATTACAAGAGAGTAACAAACACAAAAAAGAAAGGGAGGTAAGGACGGCAGATGTTTGATACGGAAGAAGGATCAAATCTCACAAGAGCACCCACCAACAACCCAAATGATTTCGCAACTAAAAAAAGATTAACACCAACAAACCTGAAGAAATGGCACCGCCCTGCAAAATCCTTAAAAACGACTTATCTTCACAAATTTAGTCCACACAATCGCCAATCCTCCCACAAGGAAATAAGGTTTAACGACGGAAATCCCATTGGCATATAATCAAGATCTTGCCTTTGCAAAAGCGAAGAGAGGCTACGCTGTAAACTATGAAGACTTTTACGATTAGGCGCAAACTACACGGAGTTTATTTCCACATGTCACAGAGTGGGAAGACACAGAGTTAACAATAGCTTGAGGTTACATACAACAAATCTCTTTTTTACACTATGACCAGGTTGGCCTGTACTATACAGCTTTACTTTAACCCTATCCGTACGTCGGGTTCTACTATCGACGTGGGGAACTGTGCCACCACTTTCCAAAGAGGAAATTTACTCGTTAATCCGATCCGTACGCTTTGCATAGCTGTCTGTCAAAATGATTTTTGTGAAATATTGAAAGTTTCAAAGAGAACTTCGTACTAGAAGTATTCTAAAATGTGAAAAATACAACCCCGGGGGTGCAAAATGACCCCAGAGCGTACGAGGTTAATTTAGCCGAAACATGTAATGTGCTAAAACCACAACCCAGAACCACATACACTCAATATTGTTTTCAATATGAATAAAGACTAAAATTCGTGGTTCTTTGCACCTACAAAAAGGTAAACATCTTAGGGAAACGGAGGTTGGGGGGGGGGA
>NW_004797550.1:116926-119426 GCF_000002075.1 Aplysia californica
GCACACACACACACACACACACACACACACACTCTCTCTCTCTCTCTCTCTCTCACTCACACACACACACACACACACACACACACACACACAAGCTAAATAAATCCCACCTACCTCTGTGCCAATATAACAAGCTCTGTAAACATAACATAAGTAGCAGAACCACCAAAAAGATGTTTGTATACACTTAATTAAGCCTTTAGGGCAAGGATGTGCCTAATAATGCACTCTGAACGTAAGTCGTGAAAAAGTGCGTGCATGAATACATAAGAGGCTTAAAAGCATGTAAGCCTTGCAAAGTACAAGTACAGAGAGCCTTTCCGAATCGGCAGCCGCTTTTTGGTGCCGCACTACTTCATGGACGCGGGAAAAAAACCACCCGAGATATCGAAGACAGAAGCTGTATCCTCTTTATATGAATATAATTAATAGTATACATATGCTTCCAAAGTATGTGTATATTACACATGTTCGTTTGTGTGTGTTGGTATGTGTGTGTTTGTACGTGTGTGTATTTTGTGCGTGTGTGTGTATGTGTATGTGTGTGTGCGTGTGTGTATGTGTGTGTATAGTTTAGTTTAGTATGAGATTGTGCGGCTCTCGCAACTGCATATGTGTGTATGTGAATGTGTTTGTGTGTATGTGTGTGTTCGTATGTCCATGGGTATGTGTATGGTGTATGTGTTTGTATGTGTTTGTATGTGTATGTGTACATGTATTTGTGTAAAGGGGCGTGGCACAGACACATCACAAGACAGAAAACAAACTCACTCAAGCACACTGACAAGAGTACAAAGTACGGCTCTTGTTATGTTCTCCAGTGTCCATCACCAACATCACAGACATCCGATAACTGTTTACTTTGCCCCTTTCCACTTACCATAACACCCCCCTCCCACCCTGGGTCATCTGCACCCCCCTCCCTTCTTTCCCTTTCCTCCTCCTCCCTCCCTTCTCATATAAAGACCATCTGGACATGGCCAGACAGAGGAACGACCTCAAGGCCAGCGGCCGATAAGGGTAGGCTTAGGGTAGCATGACCTCACTGAACCCAGAATCAGACATATCAGACATCAGAGCTAAAACCTTCTATGTGCAAGACTATTTCGCATACACAAGTATAAAGGCAGTCCGTTTTCGCCTCTTGGCACGGGGGTCATACCGAACGTGCAGCAACCGAGTAATGCGGAAATTGCTGGCTACGTCATCTGCCAGTTTTGGCACCTACCCTAGGCGATCATAAATCGTCTAGCACCTACCGCAATCCGATAATCGGATGTGACGTAACAGGAGCACCGGAAGGAGCTGTGGTAGGTGATGGTAAGGCAGGCAGGCAGGCAGGCAGGCAGGCGAGCTTTACGAGAGTGATACGGGAGTCACTGAGGCTATCCTGAGTCTCATTGTAAAGTTTCACGCCCAATACGCCCCCATACCTTTCAGCAAGGTCATTCTTCAGTCTCGTCGGTCTAATCCTACCTCTAGTGCAACGAAGCGCAAAAACACTTGGCTATACTGACACTGAGGTAAATAGCGGGTGTGGGCGGGAGAACAAGCGAGTGGTGAACTGAAGAGACTTGTCTGAGACACTGGCAGATTATTAAGAGCCTTCTCATACTTATTAGGCTCAGACATAAATACAGGGGTGTTGGATAAAGAAAAAGATTGGAGCATTGCTGTGAGAAATCAAAACGTCAGCTGAAAATCAGTGTGCAGCACTGACCAAGGGGTTGATAAGTGCGTGTGAGTGGTTTTTGCGCAAGTCTGACTGCGTGCTCGTTCTTTGCTTGTTTCGTTCGAGGTTTCAGCCACGCGGGGAAAAACAGGGGGGAGGGGATTATCCTCGGATGACTTTCTCTCAACCAAGTGATGATTCCAAAAATAAACTTCTAAAAAATATTTCCGTAGCGATCTTTTCATTTAGACCCGGAGCACTTGGAAGACAAATTTGGCGCAAAAACTGGAACATGAACCATTTCACGGTTGAACTTGCGCGTGAATCCAGTGCAAGCCGTGCAGGCGGACTGTCTTCGTCTCAGAACGTTTGGTGCATTCAAATAACAGTAAAGAGCGAAGTGAAAAAGAGACGAAAAGAGGGAGAGGAGCGTAGAAAACACGAACGAGGAACATCTTAGAGATACACAACGCAGTAAAGGCCATACGCCCTGGGGTACAAGTGTGAGAGAGCTTTTTGTTATGTTGCTTCGTTTTTGCTTGAGTCAAACGCCCTACTAAGCAGCTCATCATTTCAGATGCGGAGAACGTAAGTGGTCCGAGGGAAGAGCAAATAAGAAGGAAGGAGGAAGGGAAATGGTATTAAAATCATATTAAAGGAACGTAAAATATTACACACGTTCATCTGAACAAAAGGGGGGTGGGGTGGGGGTGCGATGCGGAAGTTTGCGCAAACGCTGGGAAGAGGTTTACTTTTTTACATGTACATAATATTCAACTTTTAGCATAATACACCGTGCGCACTGTTACCTCATAAATTCGTAAAACG
>NW_004797550.1:121914-123209 GCF_000002075.1 Aplysia californica
TCTCTCTCTCTCTCTCTCTCTTAATTCTTGATACAGAGCGGGTCCTCTTTCTTAACTAAGATACAAGCTCTAATGCCCACCATAAACATAATTTACAAACGTCTAGCCTGCTCTCCACAGCAGCAAATGTGTATAAACCGTTTACAAAGCAAACATTAATTGGCCGTTCCCTTAGCTCAGTGGGTATCATACTGGAGTAAGAAGCAGACGACCCTGGTTCGAATCCCACACTGGGCATTCTTGAACAAATTATGTCTTGCTGCGGAGTTTTCAAGACTCTCAAACTCAAAGGCTCGGTCCAATCGGAGACGGATCTTCTACTCGACGGTCACCCCATAGGTCACAATGGACATGTTTTGACTTTGTCTGCATAGGACTGAGTGGGATATTGTGTCATAGCAGTCAGACAGGGATGCTCAGTAAAATAAACACCCCCCCCCACCCCTTTCTTCAATAACCTAATACATGTAGTAATAGTGTTGACAGGGGCGTTAAAACCCATACACATGGACATAAATTGATACTTCGTAAATCTGGACCGACGGGTTAGCTTAGCGGGGTGTCTAAGGGAGGGGAGAGAGGAGAGGGGAAAGAGAGGAGGCGGAGGAGGGAAGGGGAGAGAGGGAAGGGGAGAGAGGGGAGGGGGTAGTTTTCAAAGGACTTGTTTCCAATATCCCTCTTCTTGAGCGGTTATTTTGAGCGCCAACGCAGAACACACGCGTCAGTGCGAAACGACACGGAGAGAATAAAGGTACTCAAAAATGTTTGAGAGGACAAATTCAATCATAGTCATAGCTTCCCACACTGCGGACCTCGAGAGAAGACGGAAGTTAATTGCAGTTGGGGAAACATTTAACATTAACAGGGGAGACACTTTAGCGAGGGGGAAACCGAGAGATCGTTCCTGCTGTCTGTATGTAGAGATATAGTTAGGAATAAATCTTTTGAGTGGGGGTTTTTTTTCTTATTCACATTTCTGAGTTTGGCGTGTTCTGTACAAGTTTGAACATTTACTATCCATCCTAATGCGTGGCTTGTCTTGGATTGTCTCTATGATTTTACGTTATTCATTTTTCCTACCATTTTTCATTTTCTGTGAGGATTGTTTCTGACACTTTAGAATATAACATGCTTCGTCCTTACCTCTCTGTTTCTGTCGCGACCCGCCTTTCGTTCCTCGAAGCATTCTCAACTTTTCCCCCCTCCCACATCTCTCTCTCTCTCTCTCTCTTTCTCTCTCTCTCTCTCTCTCTCTCTCTCTCTCTCTCTCTCTCTCTCTCTCTCTCTCTTTCTCT
>NW_004797550.1:123309-124768 GCF_000002075.1 Aplysia californica
ATTCTATCTATCTATCTATCTATCTATCTATCTATCTATCTATCTATCTATCTATCTATCTATCTATCTATCTATCTATCTATCTATCTATCTATCTCCCTCTCACTCATTCGCTCCCGACCTTTCTCATTGACGGGATAGGGGCCAAAGACAATAATTGTCTAACCTCTTCCATCTCTTCAAACTAAAAGCAAACTCATTTTTCGACTCCCTTCCAACCATTACTAAAAGGTAGGTCAGCTGGTATACACCCCCCCCCCCCGCCTTTCCCCCTTCTCCCTCATGACACCAAAACGCCACTTGGCAATCATGAGCTATAACTCACTTTCCAAAACAATACCTCTATCTGTTTGACCTTATCCTAAAAAAAATAAAAGAGATTAATCACATCCAAAGAAACCGGTACACATTTATTTTATACCACTCGATCCCAATTTTCTTTTTGTTTCCAACGTAGGCGTTTTACGCTCCGATCGACACAATTTAGATCATACAAGAGGCGGGATTCGACCCTGTCTAGCCAGGACCAACCCAAGGCAGAGGGATACAGCGTCCCAGGACAAAAAGGTATTCGATAAGAAATTATTCTCCCCACGCCCAAGGCGAACAAACGCCTGTATTTATAAAGAGAGTAATGATACTAATGTACTGAGAGTAAGAGCAAAGAAATAAAAGAGAACAAAATATATTATATATATTTACGAAACAAAACAAAACGTTTACGACAGCGCTGGTGGCGACATAATTATTATGATACCGCCCTGGACTTTCAAAGAGGCTTTTTTTAAAAATTGTGACTGAACCATCTTGTAAATTGTTATTTCTTTCAGTGAAGAAGGGTTTTACAGGTTCGAATAACTGCTTTAATTCAACGGAGGTCGCAAGGAAGCTGTGAAGCAATCATTGCTTACTTGAACAACCTTAGTTTTAGAAAAGGTTTTACGGCACTTGCAACATAATAAGGCATAAGGTCATATAAGTGCCAAAGATTAGAGGTGTTGCAAGAGAGCAAAAAAGACAAAAAAGGATGAGAGAGAAGGACAATAGTTTTTGATAGGAAAGAAAAAGCAAACAACACCAGGGCCCCCGCCAACCACCCACCTCGAACAACCTGACCCGGCCAACTCAACTTGCTGAATAAGTGCTCCCTCTCATAAGCTTGATCTACTTCTTCTTCACAGTCTTCACCATCTGCCATGATGCCATCGCGCTTTCATCAATCATTAAAAACACAGGGCCCAGCTGTGTACGGGTGAGGGAGTGGATCGGAAGGAGTGGGTATGGGTTGTGCCAGTGAGTTTAGATCAATCATTGAATTGCTTAAAGAAACAGAGGCCGAGAGATATGTAGGTGTTTTTGCGCGTGTTTGCTTGTGTGAGTAGCGTGTACGCGTATGTATGTGTGTGTGTGTGTGTATGTGTGTGTATGTGTATGTGTGTGTGTATGTGTGTGTGTGTGT
>NW_004797550.1:126652-128155 GCF_000002075.1 Aplysia californica
GAAAGAGAAATAGGGAGAGAGGAGGAGGGAAGAGTGAGAGAGATACAGGGAGAGAGAAAGAGAGGAGGGAGAAGGAGAGTGAGAGAGAGAGTGAGAGAGAAAGAGAGAGAGAGAGAGAGAGAGAGAGAGAGAGAGAGAGAGAGCGAGAGAGAGAGAGAGGAGAGGACCACTAGAAACTAACCGGGGTTGCGACCTTTCCCAGCGTGAAATGTCACACATGAGCGACTACACAATGACATAAATGCACACATCAGACATTCTCTTTGGCTTTCTTCCAGTTTATTTCATTCTTTATTTTTATCCTAAACCTTGGGTTTTGTACTCTGACTTCCAAAATACAATTTGCTTCTAGCAGGATGTTGAACATAACTGATCGATATGTTTAAAAACATACCAAGCCGTAAGTGACACTTTTAAAATTTCAGGTGATTTTACGACACGGTTTAGATCATTAAGGAGGCAGACTTCGACCCTGGCTGTCACAGCAAACCTGGGCTGAAAGGGATACAACAGAAAAATCGAGATACTCGCTAACGAAACTCCCCATGCGGGAAGTTAAGGATGTTACACTTAATCAAACAAAATATACCCCCTACAAGTCTGACAATAAATGGGTTAATAGAAACAATCGCCTCTCATGAATGAGGCCAGCAATGCAAAGCACAGAACAAATGATGACAATGCTGCACCAACTCATCATTATGCCCTCTCTACATATTAGCTCAAGTGGAATAACGCAACTACAACTTTTTTACAGCGCTTTACGGAGAGCCAAAAAGGGATATTATATTAATAATTAACCACTTTCTATAGGGGGTTTAATCAGCTGACCAAGTTAATAAAGAATCATAGAATCATGCCCATAAAAACTTTCTCGGCGTAGTCAATAAAACGTGGTGTTCACAGGTGAGGGTAGCTTTACTTTGTGAGAGCCGTGGGGACGAGCTGTGGCTGATTTGAATAAACTGGAACGCACTTATTACTTGGACATAACGGACACACCTCCTCCCCCCCCCCCCAAAAAAAAAAAACCACAAAAAAAAAACGACACCAACCTAGCCTTTCCTTTTTTTTTTTGCCTTCGAGGCAGGCTCTCCAAACATCTGCGTGTATTATTCATGCCTCGTGGAAAATCCCCTTTACAGCGCGAGTCTAAGATGATGCGCAACAATGATTTTAACTGAGCATAGTCATGGTGTGCACAATGTGCCAACATAATATTATGTGAAGAGGAAAATGTACAACGAGCGTGAGTATAGAAGTGTTCCTGTCACAGAGCGCTCCCAGCTGCCCTGTGGGCTAATGCTATGATCTTTGATCTGGGGCTAGACAAAATACAATGAATGTCATGTTCACAAGCCGGCACACAACATGTAGGCCTACCACTTATTATGATTCCTTTCACAGTTTTCTTCTTCTTCTTCTTCTTCTTCTTCTTCTTCTTCTTCTTCTTCTTCTTCTTCTTCTTCTTCTTCTTCTTCTTCTTCTTCTTCTTCTTCTTCT
>NW_004797550.1:128538-129762 GCF_000002075.1 Aplysia californica
AGACAGACAGACAGACAGACAGACAGACAGAGAGAGAGAGAGAGTTCATGTGTATGTCAGAGAGAGGGGGGGCGAGCAGAAAGAGAGCAATAAAAAGAAAGCAAAAACGAAAGAGATGGGGATTGAGAGACAGAGGAGAGAAAGAGAGATGAGAGAGAGAGAGAGAGAGAGAGAGAGAGAGAGAGAGAGAGAGAGAGAGAGAGAGAGAAGCAGAGAGTGATAAATTAAAGGAACACCACAAGAACGAAATAAAGAGGTAATGACAGGATGAAAGAGAGGGGGAGGAATGGATGAGAGACAGAGACAGAGACAGAGACAGAGACAGAGAGTAGCAGAGAGAGAGAGAGAAAAAGAAAGTGTGCCAACTTTATCCAGGCATAAAAGTAGGCTACAATCTGTCTTTCGATGACTCATTAAGTAACAAGAACTAGGGGTGCACTTACCGGGGTACCTGTTTAGAAGTTTTGGCATAACTGTTATTTTTAGATTATAGTTTGTTTTAATATCTTTAAAAAATGAAATTGCATGCACAGACTCATTGGAACTGTTTGTGTTGAGGAAAAAGCGGGCAACCTTTTTGTTTCTGCATCTGCTGTTGTTTAGTAATGGCAATTTGGGATCGCCTGGGTTGTGCACAATATTACACTGTGGCTTACGATGATGAAGATGACGTTATGATAATGATAATGACAATGACGACGACTATGACGATTACGATGATGATGCGGTGATGTATAGTTTTTGTGATGGATATTGTTACATTCATAGTAGACGTTTAGTGCCAGCCACTATGCCAACTGATTCATCTGAGACATGACAAAACAATAAAATCGCTGTAAAGAAGTGGGTATGGAACAGGGAAGAAACATGATAACCAAAGAACTACTCTCAGCTCGGACACCTGGAAACAATACAGAAATATGGGTGGGTAAAGGGGCTGTAACGTACGATCAAGGCGCCTGGAGAGCAATTTGAAGCGGCCGAAAGACGTAAAAAGCGGTAATTCCCCACACAGAAAAAGAACATACAAACAAGATGGAAAATGATAAATCGTGTTCGTAATTCGTCATCATTAACGCGTCAAGCAACGTTAGCGATGCCAGGTAGGCAAAGGCTATATATATATATAAACTCGGGGGGTGGGGGAGGGGTGAGAGAGAGAAAGAGAGAGAGACACAGAGAGAGACTTGAGAGAGAGAGAGAGAGAGAGAGAGAGAGAGAGAG
>NW_004797550.1:130802-132430 GCF_000002075.1 Aplysia californica
TCTTCTTCTTCTTCTTCTTCTTCTTCTTCTTCTTCTTCTTCTTCTTCTTCTTCCCTAAGTAGTTCTTGCTGACACTGGGATTTTTCTCCTTCCCCCTCATGTAACCCACTCCCATTTCTATCATCCTTTTGCATTTCTCTTTCCTCTACCTCGCTATTTGCCCAGCTGTGACACTTACAAAGATAGTAAAAATCAAACCAAACAAGAAAAATAAATTAAAAAGACAGAGCTAAACTATGTCATTGGCTTTCCAGATGAGCTAATCCCATCTTCTCTCGTCTCGCTATTTCAGTATCTACCAGTAAGTACATGTACTGAATTTTGTTACATACCCGCGTCCCCATACTATAAAGAGGAAGACGCTGAACGTGAAAGTGAAAACAAGCAAAAGATTTTAACTTCTTCATGTTCAGAAAACGCAGTATTAACGAATCGTGACGTGAAAGCAATGAAGAAACACATTCCTCCTAAAACTTCAATTTGCTCTTCTTGTTTTTCTTCCTAAATCCCCCTTCTTCGGCCTTCTCTTTCAACTTTCTTTCTTTCTTTCTCTCTGTCTCTCTCACTCACTCTCTCTCTCTCTCTCTCTCTCTCTCTCTTTCTCTCTCAGACACACACATATTAAATAACACACACACACACACACACACACACACACATACACACACACACACACACACAAACACACAAACGCACATGCAAATAAATCAACACCTTTCCGTCCCATCCTACTTTGTCCTCTCTTGACCCTGGCTCTCACTTCAGCAACTAGCACTCCACACCACAAACTACTCTTATTACAACTATCACCACCACCGTCACCACCACCGTCACAACCACCACAACCACCACACCCACCACCACCACCACCACAACCATGACACCCACCACATCACCACCACCACTACCATAACCACAATCACCCCCATCAACACCTTCACCACCACCACCACCACCACTACCACCACCACAACCTCGACCACCACCACCACCACTATCATCAACACAATCAGCACCCTCCCTTCCACCACCACCATCACCACCTTCACCACCACACCCACCACCACCACAACCTCAACCACAACCGCCACCACACCAACACCGCCACTACCATCACCACAACCACCATCATCCCTTCGACCACCATCACCACAACAACCACCATCCCTCCCACCATTCATCACCACAACCACCACATTCACCACACCACCACCACCTTCACTACCATAACCACCACCACAATCACCACAACCACGACTACCACCACCACCACAACCACCACCGCCACCACAATCACGAACACCACCACACCACCACACCATCATCGATCCACCATCACCACAACCACTCCCATCCATCCCATCGCCAGCACCATTCATCACCACAACCACCACACCCACCACCACCACCACCGCCACTACCATCAACACAATCAGCACCATCCCTTCCACCACCACCATCACCACCTTCACCATCATCACTTTCACCACCACACCCACCACCACACCCACCACCACCACAACCACCACCACACCAACACCGCCACTACCATCATCACAACAACCACCATTCCTCCCACCATTCATCACCACAACCACCACCTTCACCACACCACCACCACCATCACC
>NW_004797550.1:137616-139226 GCF_000002075.1 Aplysia californica
TTATATATATATATAGAGAGAGAGAGAGACAGAGAGAGAGAAAGAGAGAGAGAGAGGGGGGGAGAGGGGAGAGAGAGAGAAGGCATCACGTACACATTTACCATACACAAAACACACAAGATAGAGTCAAAGAACAGCTGAATAATGAAGCCAATTAAGGGAGAGGACCTCCTCACTGCGGACAAACGAAAACTAACACGTCATTAAAGCAAGAAGGAAGGACACCAATACTGGTGCTGCCTTAAAGATGGCATTAATATTATTATATTTTCCAAAAGAAAAGAAGGCAAAAACAAATCATCAAAATTCTTAACGAAGTATAATTGGAATCAAGCATTCAAATAAGTGGTGAATCGACTTACCAAATTAATAATTAAATACTGAGTATCAATATCATAATCAATCAAGGCTTCCCAGCTGTCGGTGACGCTACAAAGGCACCACAAAAGCTTAGCCAAAAAACACGTTTGCTGATTATTCTCGGAAAGATTTTTTTAAAAGTCCCAGCCAGGCTAGATTTTTTTCAAACTTCCATCCTTACTCTCAATAATCCAGCTAGGAAAACGTTTTTGTTGATTTTTCTAAGAAACATTTTTTTAAAGTCCTTACCAGGCTGGATTTTTTTCAAACTTCCGTCCTTATTCCAGCCTCGGTTTAAGTCTGAAGGCTATCAGAATATTTATCTCAAAACATAACTAGAAACGCAGTCGCTTGCAGTCGCGTAGATGCATTGTATGCTACTTCTCCTTTCAAGTCTTAAACTAGAGGGGAAGGGAAGAGAACAAAGCGGTCGCTAGACTGAGGGGCCGGAAAAGTTCTCGAGTGGGAACATCCGATAAATGACACATCATCCAGCCAGACTAGGAAGGGAGACAGAAGAGCAACGATACACTTTCGTTTGTCTGACTGTTTGTGAGGATTTCCCCCCTTGTTTTGATTTGTTTCAAGAAGAACAAATAACGACATAAACGGTTGGTATTTATCGCATTCAATGGTCAATAAGGAAGAGATAGTCAAAACATTGACACGGTTAGGCCATTTTGACCTTGGTAAGCGCAGGACAAACATACAGAGATAATTATTTTATAACAGAATGAGGGTATAGAAGCAATAAAGGGGCGCCCTCAAACCACATAAGTAGCGGTTATCACAGAAAATCATCAATGATTAGTTATGATTTAGGACAAAGTGCATGTCGTCCACACATTTCGTGAGACAAAAGCAACACTTCAAAGTTGAAGGAAACCACACTACATCGCCCACCAGCCATCAGCTGACTGAACAATTACATAAGGAAATAAATCAGTAACATTTTCCTACTGGCTATGAGAACCAGAAAGAAAAAAAAGGACTAGCTTCTGATCGCCCACGACTTCTCTTTTAAGGAAACCATGACTCTGGTAAATCCACATTCCGTCATGGAAAGAAAACAATTCCTATCAAATAAACTGTTTACGCAGGATTGTGCGTGAGGGGTTCCATGTGAAATCTATTAATATTTCAGAGGAAACGAGATAGCGGGTGGACATGGAAACAAAGAGGGGAGGGGGGAGAGAGAGAGAGAGAAAGAGAGAGAGGGGGGAGAGAGAGAGAGAGGAGGGAGAGAGAGA
>NW_004797550.1:140278-142083 GCF_000002075.1 Aplysia californica
CACACACACACACACACACACATTCAGACACGAGTCACGCTCGTGGCATTTTAATCCTCGGGATAGCCCACACAAAAAGCCTGTGTTTACAAAGTACTTCAATCTCCACTTAAGACCACATCCGACCTATGTTCATGACTGTACACATACACATATGACAAAACGCTTTATGCAAACACACTAGACGATATGAGGACAGCGGTTATCATCCCACACAATATGTGAGGCAGCGCCGTGGAATCAGGCTCTCGTCAATTTTTGGGCATGAAGAGTTATTGGTATCATCTTAAAGCGTTTTCACATGTCTTTATTTGGATGAAAAAATATCCATTTATCTTGAATACAAGTCGAGATATTTGCGAATGAAGAGCGTGCGGTCACCTGTTTTCAGGTGTAAAATTAATGAAAAAATGGCCGCAAAAGATTAGCTGATTCCTTAGTTTAAGAGTCCATGGTAACTGAAAATTTACATTTTTGGGGCCTTTAATCAAAGTTTTTCAGCAAAATCCATACAGAAATGAGTTCTTTAATAGGCATGAAAGGTGTTGAGCCAAACAAAAAAATCTGATAAAAACTCACAAACCTGCGTAAAAATGCAAGTTTCTTCTTTTTGATTATTTTGACGAGAGCCTGATTTCACCACGTTGCCTCACATATGGAGGTCGGCTTATTGAGTCAAACAGTGCCAATGTTTATGTTCTTTGACAGTCAGTTGTGGTTAACGGGAGCAAAAGAAAGACGAACAGAACAGTGAGAGATGCATGGAGAAAAATAGGAAATAGAGGTATCAATAATAAAAATAAACAGTCGTGAGGGAAAACAGAAAAAGAAATAAAAGAAATGAATTTGAATTTAAAGAACGAAAGCGCTTTGGTATGTATGTGTGGCTGAGAGCATATTTTGTGTGCGTATCTGTGTGTGTGCGTGTGTGTTTGTGTGTGTAGAGTGTGTGTGTGTGTGAGCGTGTGTGTGTGTGTGTGTGTGTGTGTGTGTGTGTGTATTGCGCGTGTGAGATGAGAGAGAGGGGGAGAGAAAGAGAGAGAAAAAGAAAGAGAGAGAGAGAGACAGATTAGAGAGAGCAAGAGAGAGAAAGAAAAAAAAAAAGAGTGTGAGAGAACGGCAACAGAAAGACAGAAATAAAACACCACACAAGGCCTCTCTGACATATATGGCAAAGGAGGAAAGAATAACCGCACCGGAAAATTTGCGTGACTGTGAAAAGATCAATGGTCTCACCAGCAGCACAGCACAAGAGGAGTTTTGTCAAAGCAGAACGTGACAGGCATAGATCTGATCCAACAAATCAATGACCGAAGCTCCAGATAGAGAGGACCAAGACCGTGTCTTGCAATCCCAACATTCGTTAACAAGTAAAAAAAATCCATGTTAAAATCCTCAAACAAGTCTATTTTTTTCCCTCAAATATCTTAGATTTTAGGGTACTTTGGGGTGGGTTTTTTTTCCTTCTTATTATTATTTTTCTTTTCTTTTTTCTTGTGGGCAGAACATAAATGAGCTGGAAAATTGGTTGAGGTAAAAATCCAATAGATAAAATTCATTTTACCAACCCGCTGGAGCAAGGCTAAGGAACGTGAGCCGGAATACCGATAGTCTTTTACGGTGGAAGAACGCTGAGTGAGATCGAAAGTAAAACATACCTGACATTCTTTGAGGGAAAAAACATTGATTGAAGAGAAAGACTGACGCTGGTTTAAATCACTTGACAAAACCAATTACGCCAGATAGTAGGGAAAGTGACAAGGAATGCAAATAAGAATACTGACATTCTAGAACCCCCCCCCCCC
>NW_004797550.1:143364-144569 GCF_000002075.1 Aplysia californica
CAGCTTAAACAGAATGCAAAAATATTACGCTGGGACTACGGAAGATGAGTTTGTTTGGTCATTTTCTTTTCAGATTGATAGAAATCGTGCTACAGATGGATTATTTTATAGTGAAATGTACATAGAGAGAGAGAGAGAGAGAGAGAGAGAGAGAGAGAGAGAGAGAGACAGAGAGAGAGAGATGAACACACACACACACACATACACACATACACACACACACACATACACACACATGGTATACACACACACAAACAAACAAACAAACAAGCTCGTATAATTCCTTACACCATGCTAAAACACAAAAACACCGAATCCGCTTCCGGAAGAGCAGAAAGGCGTTGCACAAAAGGGCCTTATCGACGAGCGTCTTCAATGCCTCCTCTACACCCAAACCCTTCGCCAACACCCAAGCACATTGACAAGAACACAAGCACAAACACACATAACATACTCATACATCCTATTTATATATGACGCACATATACAATAACAGACGAACATCCTTCAGTAAGAGAAACAGCTCTTATCGATCTGAGTCCCCATGTGCTCCCCCCCCCCCTTCCAAATAATAAAAACGCAACCCAAACAAACAAACAAACAAATAAACAAGCAAACAAACCAACAAACAAGCAAAGAAACTAGAACCAAGCAAACAAGCAAACCAACAAGCTAACTGAAGTGTGAACAAACAAACAGACATAATAACCAGGAAGCAAAGAAACCAAACATAAAAAACACACAAATTAAACCAAAACAGAACTAAATTACAGGTCAAATTACTCCGACATTGCATGACAATGTCGTCACGAGTCACAAAGCGGAAGGCCCAGCTGATCACACGACCCAGTGAGTCAGTGTCGTTTCTTTAAGCAGACCGGACAGAATGGGGTCACACAAGACACGCATCTGGCGTCCTGTTTGAACACAGTATGAGTATGACAACAGACAGAGAGAGGGGGGTGGGGGTGGGGGGGAGTGAGATGCAGACTGACAGAGACAGATAGAGGGGAGGGAGAGAGACACAGACAGAGAGAGAGGGGGGAGAGAAAGAGAGAGAGGGAGAGATAGAGAGGGAGAGAGAGAGAGAGAGAGAGAAACAGAGAGGGAGACAGAGAGAGCGAGAGGGTGACAGACCTTGCTACACTTTCTGGTTACGAGAGAGAGAGAGAGAGAGAGAGAGAGAGAGAGAGAGAGAGAGAGAG
>NW_004797550.1:145509-149953 GCF_000002075.1 Aplysia californica
GGGGGGTAAGTAGAAAGACCAAGTATCTACAGAGCCCCCATGACCACCAATGAGAGGTGAAAAAAGTACGAAAAATTCTATAGCTGCCAGTCTGTCTGTCTGTGTGTCTGCTAATATGTGTGTATGCCTGTCCGCCTGCACACACCTCTTGTAGTCAGCCCAATCATCCATTTAAAAGATCACCCCAGTAATGGTGGCATTTTACAGCAGATGATAAAACTACACTTTGCTATCTGTTTGTCTGTCTACATTTCAGCCCGTAAATATGCATGTCTAGCAGTCTGTCCACCCATCTACCTGTTTACGTCAGTCGCTTTTTTTAGCAGTTGTTAAACAACACTCCCAGCGGGAGCAGTGATCCCATGTCAGCAACACAGCATGATAGTAGGAGGGCGTCTTAACTCACGTTCTTACCTGCTCCCCTCTCCCCCACGCCCCTCCTGGGGTTTTTTTCTCCCATTAAATTATTTTTACACCCCCATAGGCACAATTTGGATCATTTAAGAGGCAGGCTTCGAACACGACTGCCAGGGCTAACCCAGGCTAGAAGGGATACACCGCCCCGGCAAACAGACTTGAGATTCTCAATAAACATTCTCCACATACGGGAAACGACCTCAGGTCTCCTGTGTGCGACGCTGGAGCGCCTGTCCGCTACACCAAAAACGCCGGTCCTAACCCAATCCCCCATTGTTCACACCCTCACGCCCAACCAAAAAAATTTCTCCCCCCTTTCTCCCGCGTTGTGTTTTGTTTCGCTTCTTAAACCTCGAAACAGTATGTGAGTATGCCTATAAACTTTGTTCGAAGATAAAGACCCAGTTGTGTACCTCACCCCCTGCCCATAGGCGAAGACGAGTGTAACATGAGGTCCATTCACACACACTCGGGGCGCCGATGCGGAAGGAAGACGAGTTTTAGAAAGTCGCGCACGCCACGGACTCGACATAGATCAGAGGGATCTTGTAAACAATCAGGATGAAATGTTTAGATGGTTTCCCAGTTTTACGGAGTATATCCTCATCCGATTTCTGCACCTCCTCTCCCACTTCTTATTCCTGAGGAAACCCAAATTGGTAGTCCACGCATGTGCGTATGTACACAGCACGCACGCACGCACGCACGCACACACACACACACACACACACATACACATACACAGAGAGAGAGAGAGAGAGAGAGAGGGGGGAGGGAGAGAGAGAGAGAGAGCGAGAGCGAGAGAGAGAGAGAGAGAGAGAGAGAGAGAGAGAGAGAGAGAAAGATAAACAATCAGACAACAGAGGGATAGAAATGAAGTGTATGCTCCCCACCAAGCACAGACAAAAGAGATAAGTGGTGTAGTCACGATTCGACAAAAATGCTAAAAACTGAACTGTGGTATACTTGTGTGTTAGTTAAGTGGGAAGAGTTCATAGGTCGAATTAAGTCAAGTGTCCACAAACTCCCATCAACCCCCCCCCCCCCCCCTCAACCCCCTGGCGAGCCATGCTCCTAAACCCCTTCCTTCTGAGTATCTACTTCAGACAAACAAGTACCGGTACACTGCACATAATTATTGTCGCTTGTGGTTTTTGAAAATGGGAATACAACTAGCTGTCTTCTTCCCTTTGTTGTCGTAGCTGCTCAAGCTGTTGTGTTTGCTATACTTCTATTGATTTTCGTTTGTGTTGTCATGATGACGATGATGATGATGCATGATGATGATGATGATGATGATGCATGATGATGATGATGATGATGATGATGATGATGATGATGATGATGATGATGATGATGATGATGATGATGATTTTATTGTTGTTGTTGCTGTGGTTATTGTTGCTGTCGTTATCGTTATTACATTTGCAATTTGCGCTGAAGTGAACGATCATAACGGCCGGTTCTCCTGAAACAGAAGATCCACACGTGGACTTCTCCACCTCGAGCAGAAAAGCAAATACGGATTCGACCCCAGCTCTCATGCACGTACCTTCAGTCAGGCCCCTCTCTCATACACGTGCTTCATTGTAACAACAATAAGCTACAAAGCACACTCTACCACACCGACCAGCTCTCCAACCGACGGACACTTACAAGCCCGGAGAGATCTCTTTCTTAAACACACAAAAAATCCTCCACTGCATTCTGTCACGACTTTGTACAGGAGATTATAACCGTTAAAAAAATTGGTAACACCATGAATAGAACAACTGCACCGTCAGTTAAGCTCCCTTCTCTCACACACGCGTGTTTCAAAACACACAAGAGTACGCTCGGTCATTTAAAAAGCTCCGTTCAAATACTGTGGGCGCTTCAAAACAGGAGTATACTCAATTAATCTACGCTTGTCTTTAACACGAGATGGACGTACCTTATTGGATACTACGAATGCGCGTGTTAAGTGGAATAATAAAGTAGATCCTTAATTACCCTTTCACATTGTATGTCTATTAGAGGAGCGGAGCTTCCGATTTTAAAGACGACTAGGCCTTTGAAAACCCCCCAAAGTGACCAAAGCTCAAGAATGCCCTTTTTCTGATGATAATTAACAAAACTCATCATCTGTTCACAAGTAAAGCGTGCTTGCAAACATGTACAACCAGTACCCCTTTAACACAACAGAACAGCATACAGAAGTCCAGCTTAATGGCTTAGAGTTAAAAGATTCCGATTGGACAAACAAAGGATACAGAAGTAGCATCTCGACAATGGACCAGAGACCTCTTTAACAAAGTCACGAAACGGAACGAAACGGAACATTCACATCCTTTTCCATCTCCCGGAACACACATGTAACCATCTAAACGTTCCTTGTTATCAAGTGTACACCAAATCTAACATAAATCAAAATCAATTCACCGATAAATCTCTCCTACGCCCTGCACCCCCCCCCCCTTTCTTTAAAAGAAAAATCCTCAAATGCACGTATTTACACAAAACCCCTGTTTACTTTTCCTTTCCACACTACCTTCAGGCCAGCTTCCCCATCGACCGTTCGTTTAACCATGTGTAAAGTTAAATAATAAAAACCTTACGGCTACAAACAAACGGCCTTAACAAACAGCTGCTGTGCACTCTGTTTTAATCATTGAGTTTTCTTCACAATAAATAACATACGATAAACACAGCTTCTTACTAGTTCTAACTAATGATTGAGTTCGGGTATTTTTTCCTCTTTTTCCATTAGAGATATGGGTTATCTCTCTTTTGTGTATTTGGATGGGTTTTCTTTCTCTTTGATCTATTGACATATTTTTCTTCTTCTTTCCTTTTTCCTTCGGGGTTCGGGTGAAGTTACGACGTGACTACAATGATATACAAATGTCGACTAAATTGAATGGGCCGCACATAATCCTCTTAAAGCTGTAAGCAGGCCTTGTTGAAAAAGCTGTGTCTTTATATTTCTTGCTTAACGCCACAATTGGTATATTTTCAGACCCACAACGTAAAGGAAATATAAACACTCTGGGCACTTTATTCATAGCAAGTCGTGTGTGGCAAATCTTATAATAATCATCAGTAAAACGGCACAGCTTTTTCTTTGTGATTTTCATAGAGAAAAAAGGTACCTCTAACGCCACATTGGACGCTGTGTACAGCTTGGATTTGCTCACTTCACATCGGGTTTACCGGCGTCTGTGGTGTTGCAGTTAAATTCTTCGCTGCAGAAGACCTTAGTTCGATTCCTGTGTGCGCAGAATGTTTTTATTCACGAGTAACTCGCTCTTTCTGCCAGGAAGTTGTATGTCTCTCAGCCTGGGTAGGCTCCGACAGGCAGGGTCGGAACCTACCTCTTAAATCTTAATTGTGCTGATGTGGGCCGTAAATAACCCTACATTTAAAAAACACCACTTGTATTTCCTGCCAAATCATGAGTGGGAGAGTTGAACGCGTTTTAATTTTTTTTTGTTCTGGGAATATATCTAATAATGATTTCCTTCGAAAAAAATAGTTCATTATTAGTCGCCACTAGCTGATAAATGCAGTCAAATAAATATTTGAAAACAAATAAGATGACATAGAGGGAATGTTAAGAGCAAGTCGTCAGGAAAACTGCGTCGGAAAGATACTGGATTTAATCCGGAAACAGGCGCCACCGGACACACAAGCCCTCTGTTGTGCTCACCCATCCCGGAAGAGGATACGTGGGCGAAATACTTGCACGTTTTACAACTTTTGCTCACTCAATCTTGCTTGCTGTCAAATCGCGGTCAAGATTTGCCCCCTCCTCCTCCCCCAACCCACTCCATGTTGTACGCCGCAGACTTTACCCTGCATCTCTTTAGAAGAACGCGACTGAAGTGGAAAAGGGAGCAACGGATATATCATGCAAGAGGTATTTTGATATATATGACAAGGTATAAAAAGTTTTCCTTTGTCCAAATCCAGACCCCAGCTTCTTTTGTGTTCGCCTCAATTTCAACGACTGCAAGGACGTATGTATGCATGCACAAAGACACCCCCC
>NW_004797550.1:150644-152180 GCF_000002075.1 Aplysia californica
CACATACATACACACACACACATACATACATACACATACACACACACAAACACACACACACACACACACGCATACATACATACACATACACACACACACACACACACACACACACACACACACACACACACACACAACGCGTGGCCGATCGAATTTCCCTCATACAATATGACCACAAATTTATCACACACGATACCAGCGTGGACACAGGCTGAGGCCTTTAGACATGCACGGGACGAGACAACGACTACAGATAGAAAATTAATAGCCCTGGACAATTCCAACACAAAAAAACGAAAATAGGGGAGAGGGTACTATATGCTACCAAATGTTTCAAAGTCTAAGAAAAAACCACAAACTTACAGTATTATTATTTCTGTTATGGACGCCACAGTTGGCCAGCTATACGTAGATCTAGAAGTACCAGGTAAGTCCAAGGAGAATTCCAGGAATCAAACAATATAATTTGCACGGACAAAAGAATCACTTTACATATATATAATATATAATATATTATATACAGCACGTACAGTGCAGGACGGAGATCCGATTTTAAGACGTCTTTATAGCAGATTTTGCAACGGGAATCAAAGCACGGGAGTCATAGCACAAGCCGTTGCACGAGAGTGGATTGAACACGAAATGTGTCGAGCCTTGGAAGCCGAAGAACGAAACGGCAGGCAAGGTGTGTACTCCATGCGACCTCCTGTCCGCTCCTTCTGTCTACTCCTCTACAACAAAGCTAGGACAGCACAAATCCAATACAGCTGAAGCGTCTGTAAATAGCGCTCTCCTGCACCACAGAACTTTAGAGAAGACAGCGACCGGTACGTGTAGGAATGAATCACACAGACACTCACACACACCGGCACACACGCGCACGCAATCGATGCGTTCTTTCACTTTCACTCACTCTCTCTCTCTCTCTCTCTCTCTCTTCTGCCCTGCTTCTCTCGTCTGTCTGTCATTCACTCACTCACTCACTCCCCCGCCGCCGACACCGGCCGAGAATCTAATGGCTGGAGGTATAGAAGATCTAGCAGCAGCAGCAGCAGCAGCACGAGCCGCGTCGTGTTATACTCGTCATCATCGCCATCATTACCACCAGCAGCAGCTCTACCACTTTCATCAGCATCGTAAGCAGCGACAGCAGCAGCGATTGGGGAGAAGGAAGTAGGTGTGAACTTGTCGGGGTGAGAAGTGTGAACTTGTCGGGGTGAGAGGTGTCAGGACCAAGAAAAAAAGAAGAGAAGGGGAGGAAGTGGGATGGAGAGAGAGGGAAGAGAGAGAGTGAGTAAGAGAGCGCTAGAGAGAGAGAGAAGGGAGGGGGATAACTAGGAAGAGAGAAGGGAGGAGAGGAAGGGGGGGGGGCGATGATGATAAAACCAAAAAGACGCATGAAACAGAGAGATGGTAAAGAAGTAGGACCTGCCACTACAGCCATCCTCCAACAAACCACATAGAAAAGGACGGAATGCATGAGAGAGAGAGAGAGAGAGAGAGAGAGAGAGAGAGAGAGAGACAGACAGACAGACA
>NW_004797550.1:159445-160850 GCF_000002075.1 Aplysia californica
GATGATGATGATGATGATGATGATGATGATGATGATGATGATGATGATGATGATGATGATGATGATGATGATGATGATGATGATGATGATGATGTTGTTGTTGTAAGGCAAAGCAAAAACAATCCCCCCACCCCCCAGCCAAAAAAACCCCCACACAACCAAAGATTTTAAAGCTAAAGATTTTCTTCTTAAGCTTTTTTTATATTGTGGGGTTTGTTTTGTTTTGTTTTGATGGGGGGTTCTTGTTGGTGTGGGTTTTTTGTTGGGGTTTTTTTGGGTCTATTTATTGTTTGGGGTTTGTTTTGCGGCAACTGTTTAAATATATTTAATCAACCCCTTTTCAATCCGTAAGCTGTTATATTCTCCTGGATTGATGGTTCCAAAAGTAGATACAATAAATTAGTAAACACTACACCCAGCAGAGACGAAAACCACGGGTAGCGGATAGAGGAAAGGGTTCCCGATCAAAGTCTAACTGTTCTCCACTTTGATACTGTTTAGTCGGGTTGTTTTTGTTTTTGGTTGTTTGTTTGTTTTTTTGTTTCCCTGAGCAATAAGTCTGCACATACAATAACAGAAGACAAAGTCCGACTCAAGTCCTATTCTGATTTTTTAATAGCACGATTGTCAGGCCATGACACGATAATAATACCTTGATTAACCGCATAATCACTATACTATACACAGTGGGAAGGCTCACTATCTCTCGCCACCTGCACATAGAATTTCAAAATAGATATCTCTATGGCCGAGGACAACAGTTTCAACAAGCAAAAACAACAAACTAGAAAAATATATTAAAGTAAATTAACAATTATTTACACAGCGGTGTTTAATAGCAACATATTAATGGTTTGAAATTACCTTTATAGAAGAAATGTAAGGCACAATTTAAGGGCGAAAAGAACAGTAGCCTACTATGTCCTAAGTCAAATAGAACGTCGGCAAAGGTTCTTATCAAAACGATAAGCGAAATCGCATTATCATTGAGGCTATCGGTATACCGTATACGAGCTACGTCGGGAGGTTATAACATTCACTCAAATTTGTGAAATTACTTCCTTGTTGAAGCTATCAGCATATAGAGATATGTCGGCAGGCGAGTTATCATCAATGCAAAAAGTTTAGTGAAGTCACTTCCTTGTTGAGGCTATCTGCATCAGAGCCATCCATACCTTTGATCATAAAATCCCACGGACTGACAATGCTATTATACCTTATTGTCTGTCTGCATGTCAGTGGGTGTGGAGGTTTGTTTCTGTTTGTGTGTATGCATTCGACTCTCTGTTTCTCTGTCGGTCTGTCTGCCCGTCCATCCATCCGTTTGTCTGTCTGTCTGTCCGTCTGTCTGTGTGTCTGTCTGTCATCTCTCTCTGCCTCTCTCTCTCTCTATTATATATATATA
>NW_004797550.1:161064-164738 GCF_000002075.1 Aplysia californica
ATATATATCTCCTATCTCTCACACACACACAAGCGAGTACGCACGCACGCTCAAACGCACGCATGCACACACACATGCATACACACACACACACACACACACACAAACACACACACACAGACAAGCACACATACACGCATGCACACACACACACATATAAACACATACAAACATACACACATGAAAACAAAAACATACATAACATACTCCCTCCCTCTCTCTCTCTCTCTGTCTCTCTCTGTCTCTCTCTCTCTCTCTCTCTCTCTCTCTCTCTCTCTCTCTCTCTCCGTCTTTTTTTAATAGTAGAGGATTTTACGGCGCTCGCAACTGCATAAGGTCAAATGAGCGCCAACCTCCCTCTCTGAACGTATACAATACATTATATCATTATAAAATAGGTATATTACATTATTACTCGTTTCTTCAGAAATTCATCTCTTATTTCCATATATATGTCTCTCTGTTTCTCTTTTGTCCCATGCATGCACATACTTTCATCTCTCCCTTTTCTCCACTTTATAAACTCTTTATCTCTTTCCAAAAAAAAAGAGAAAAAAGTCTAATAGAAAACACAATCTATCTTCTTAATTCTTTACAAAAGGCTCATCTCACAAATTCAAATTTTGTCTCAAATGAATTGCTCAGCTACACCTTGAAATTAACCTTACCACTTCAGAAACTAATTTGAATAAACCATGAGAACTTGAAAAATAGTTACACCAATGAAAACTTGTCAGCAATTATAAGCATTCAACAGGATCCTATTCTGGGACACCACAAATCTACCTCTAGAAGCCTAATGATCCAACTTAACTTGCAAAACAGCATTGTATCATCATAAGATTCATACAGCAGCCACATGAAAGACAGACAGATTGGCAGGATAGGTGGTGGTGGTGGAGGCGGTGATGAGGGTGGTAGTGATGGTGATGGTGGAGAGGATGCTGAGGATGTGGTATGGATTGTGAATAAATAAAGTAAATAAAGTAGAGGCATTGAAAAGCATAATACAGCAGTATAATATGCGACATCATGTGAGTGTTCGTCAAAAGTAAGTTTGATCAACAAATAGAACCCAAGTTGCTAGTTAGGCATAAAGAATATATTCACAATCAAGACCACAGTTTTCAACTGAGTAGTAAAAGTACTAAAAGAGCCTACCAGAGCCACCACCCCTCCCCCCTCTTCTCACAATCAAATCACATTTGCTCACATGCACACATGCATTTGTATACTCTCAATTACACACACACACACACACACACACACACACACACACAGAGAAATGACCTAAAATACATAAATGCATGCATGAACACGCACAAGGGGAAGTCTGTTTCGCAGTAATTTGAGGAAAGCAAAGACAGAGACAGAGAATGATAGCCTACTCATGAGAGACAGACGCAGATATTATACTTCAACTTCAGTCAGATAAAGTAGAGTGATAGACAGAATGAGGGAGAGAAATATCAACTTACAGAAATTCCAAAATATTATCTACCCAACAATTTCGAGCTTCCCGACAAATTGATCCAAAATGTAATAAACTGACTTCTTTAGTTCCTACTTTCGGTTTTAACTATTTCCTCACTTAATTTCGTAAACAAACCATAACAGAGAGACTGGTCGAGCTCTAGACTTAGATTCCGTCTTTTTTACAAAAATTGAATGACTTACCACACAGGCAGCCTACTGCAAAACAGCTAGATTCGCCCTTAAGTTTCGCAAAACAAGCTGAAAGGACAGGCAAGGGAACAATACAGCCTGCTGTTTACAACACAGCGACACGAACTAGCCAAAGTGTGAATCTAAATTCATACCCGGAAGCCTTTTCAGGTTGGCCAACGAAGCCACTTCAGTGAGCGACCTTGACCTTTTCTTGACCTTTGGCTTTCGTCGCTTCTTTCCATGCTGAAGAAGGGATCGGTCAAACTCTTGAATTTCACGCTCCGTCGCTGCCAGGGGAAATCCATCGTTTTCAGCTGAAATGAAAATAACAACAAGCACAGAAATAAATAATCTCTTCCAGAAATAACGCGTTAAAATCAAGGAACAACAAAAGTGAAATGAACGAAGCAGGAACAAGACGACACAATTTTTTTCAAGGGGCGTAAATGTGTTGTTGTTGTTTTTTCGTGTGTCATTCTACAGGTTTTCTCCCTTAGTAGCCAAAACTTCGAAGGCTTTTCAGAAGACGCATGCGCTTTATGCTATTCTTTCCATTATTTTGGTGAACTACAACTTTTTGAAGGAACATATTGTCATTTGGAAGTCATTGCACTTAAAATGCAGTTAGGCTAATTTCTCCAGCAAAAACAAATGAATTTGAGGACGTACATAAAACCCTTGACTAGCCATTGAGGTCAGGTTCGCAATGTATGCTTTGTATGGCGACTGGTATGAATGAGACAAAGTAAGCAGATAGCATTTCTAATTTTGTCTGAAAACCTAGAAAGAAGCAACCCAACTAAAAAACCTCACCTGCATGAAAAAGTTACATGGTAGTAAATAATTAGGTCTGTTTGGGGTGTTTTGTTATTCCAACAACAAAGTAATTCAGAAAACTGTAGGCCTGTATTGTAGAATAAAAACTAGAAAATATCAAATGACATAGAGACTCAAGAACAGATCATTGGGAAATGCTAGTTACATGATCTAGGCCTGTGTAATAGATTTTGTATTTCGAAATAAAAATAATGCTTTTGCAATTACCACAACTGTTGCTGTTTTAAAATTGCTGATGCCGATGTTGTTAAAGCTATCATTTATTTTATTTTTACTTTATCGTTCTTAGAATTGTTTTATGATGAAGTTAAATAACCTGCTAATCACACTGCAGACCGTTTCGAAGACGTGGGCATGAGTAGGGCATAAATATAAAAGGATCTTACGCTGAAAGCATAAAATACAAGAAGAACGAGACCCAAAAAAAAGAAAGAAAAAAAAGAAGAAATTCAGACCTGTCTTGTTTTCGAACTCTTAACTTCCAACTGACATATCAAGTTAACATCTACTCACAGAATTCTACATTCTGTGCATCTACTGCACCTGAGTCTGGAAAGTCTAAGAAGATGGCTACATTTTTATAACAGAGGAATTCTGTTCAAACGCTGAAGGGACTGGAAATTGTCTATCTGAAGGCAATATTATAGATTCTAAAAACATTCAAAATATAAAAAAAAGCTAGACATTTCAATATGTAGAAATTTTGATGCAAAAAAAATAATTATTCAAAATTCTTTTCATATATAGCCATAACAAGCAAAAGAATCAAATCAAAAGCAAATTTAGATCAATACCGAGCTTCTGTATATTCATGAGTCCATATACACTGCGAGCAACCAGTATGGCTCATGAGACCATGGCTAGCGCACTCCCGTTTGAGCTAACATAAACATTTCCAGATAACATCTGATTGTTCAAACCATCGATACATCTGCCACTAATTAACATCGTCACTGGTACGTGGTATTTTGACACTCCAGGGAACATGAACCCGGCCAATTAGTTCTCAATCAAGTAAGCATGTGCTGTGTGGGTATTTTTCAATTTTCCTGTCGACATCAGTTTTTTAATTTTGTTTTTTTGTTGGGTTTTTTCTTTGTTTTTTTGTTGTTGTTTTTTTTGTTCGGGTTTGATTGTCTTTGGGTTTTTTGGGGGGTTGGGGGGGTTGG
>NW_004797550.1:167040-168295 GCF_000002075.1 Aplysia californica
AACAACAACAACAACAACAACAACAACAACAACAACAACAACAACAACAACAAATACACGGCGTCACAAACCTTCTTCTTGTGGAGATGTACACGACAATAGCGAACGTCTTCTGAACATCTTGACATCACTTCACACCATCAATAAATAAACACATTATAGCGCAATCCATCTTTAGAAACCACAATGACTTAATGCTGATCAAGAAGACCACGATGAGAGAATAACACTGCTTCCGTTATCGAAGGTTAAAGAAAGACTTATTGAGGCCACAACAATAGTAGTCCAGATGTTTTTCATGCTAACCACACATCCCTGGAAAATGATGTAGCCTACTGTCACCCTCTGTATGCTCGATTCTTCTTCACGCTCATCTTTTCTTTTTTTTTTTTTTTAATCTCAACAGCAGATTGTTGTCGTTGTTGGTGTTGGTGGTGTTTTTGCTGTTTAGTTTTGGGGTTTTTTTTCTTTGTGTTTTTTTGTGGGGGTTTTCTTTAGATTTAGACTAAAGAGTCACTTTTTTTGTCAAAAAATTGTCTAGGTAGTTTATGTCCGTTTGGACAGAGCTCTAAAGCGGCTTTCTATTACTGTCCACTGATATGTTACAGAGCTGGAGTACCCATTATCTCACATACCTTCAATTACAGGTCATTTAAGTATCTTGAATTGACACAATCTCAGTTAATAAATTCCCTCCCGGCGTCAGCTTTGCTTAACAGTGTGAAAAGTCACGCACAGAACATGACACATAATATAATACGCTTATTATATTATACAAGTACAATGTGCATATTTTATATAAGTATATTATATACTCTTTTCTCACTATTAATTTATACGTTGCCAATCTAGTCTGCAATATAACGTAATCCGGCATTTGCACTGTTTTAGAAACACATTAAACACAACAAACGCACTTCAGAACAGTTAGTCCTAACTGTGAACACAGATCGTCCGCATAGAGCAGAGAGGTTTCTGGTCCACTGCAGCGCCCGGACACCGCGCGGAGTGACCACAGCGACCACGGGTCAAGTCAGTTACCAGTCACGTCACAGTGTTACGAGGACCAGGGACAGGGGACGGCACGAGTTCTGCATGCTTGACTTGACTGGTCGGTACTGGTATCTCCAGCTACTGGTATCTATGCATACGTTTAGGGACACGGAACTCAAGGAACTGCTTTTAATAACCGTAATACACCTTGAAACAAGCCTCAGAAAACACCAAGCAATGAAGTTGTCTCATTTGTTTTGTT
>NW_004797550.1:168415-177536 GCF_000002075.1 Aplysia californica
TAAAGATGTGGGAAAAGGCAGGAAAGAGGGAAAACAAACTAAAATGTGATACAAATTGTAACAGTGGTGGTGTTGTACTTCCTGCTGCTAGTGGGATAAAAGGCTGTCTGGAAAAAACAATTTTACATTTTAGAATACTATTTACGAATCTCGCCTTTTTATTGTTTGTAGGCTGACACTTCATTAACAATGATGAAACTTTACAACGAATTTTATCTTTGCAGTGTCTCAGAAGCAAAACTTTCGAATTATTACGATCCAGCCCTCAGAGGAAGGCAATCTAAAAAGTACCAGAGCGACCGGCATCATGGGGCAGACTTGAACCTGTTCTCAACTTCTCACCGCCGTCGCTTCTTCTACTACTCCATATAGATCTCATTGAATACAGCATAATTATGGCCATCTGCAGGTGAAAGTTCTAAAATCCATATCCATTGACTAAATATAGCAACGATGATATATGTATATTAGTCAGATATCAAAGAATAAATTCAAGTAATTATGTATTATTATTATAAGCACATGGTAACCATGGTAACCAAGCCAACGTCCGCCATATTGGGTAATTTCATAATATTTCAAAAGCTATCTTCTCTCTTATTTTTCGTCCGTTGGCTTTCATTTTAAGTAAGTACAAACTACAACACCAAAATAATTATGGACTCTGGAAATATGTATTATAGACACACAACTAAAAAAAACCTCGAAATTCCCAGCAAAAACACTGATTGTAACTTTATTTTCTTTTTATCTTCAAAAAAGGCTCAATTTCTGTAAAGGTCACTTATGGACGCACATCATGTAAAACAATGAAGCCATTCAGATGAAAAATAACGGAAAAGACGTAATTTGAAGTCGGAAAGATAAATATTTGAAAAAAATGAACAAAATATTTTAAAACAAGATCCAAAAGAGCAAAGTTTTTTAAAAACTAATTTTTACATGACTTCTAAACACCATTGATTGAAACGGACGCTTGAAATTTCGGGGGAAGAGGATGTAGGTTTCAAAACTGGAGAAAAACAATTGCATGGTCAAACTGGGCAAACATGGGGGAAATTTTACCCACAGATGGCCTTATTATAATATCTCAGAGAAAAACAAAATACCACCACCCTACTGTTATGACGCTTTCGAAAACAAACAAGAATTCACTGCTTGTGTTCAACTTCCACAGCCTTCACGATAAAACAGATTTACGCACTAAAGCAATCTTTATAGTAAAGAATCCCCTCCTCCCCCCAAAATGCTCCGCAAAATGGCTGAGTTATTAGCTACTCCTACAGCAAGATTCTACATCTTTTTAGCTGTCCCAAATTGCTCGTGGTATGCACGTAGGCTACTTATAAGCTCTTCACACTGTCCAATTTGCTGTCCGCCTTATTGTCTCCAGCAGAGTTTCCCCCATAGCGGGTGCTAGACACGAGACATCTCCTAAATGTGACCTACAATACCCCGAGATGAGAGCCCTAATCCGCTAGTCGCCGCGACAGTCCCGGAATCCCGGATTGTGGCCACTAATGAAGTCTCCAACCGATTCGGAGACCGGGCCGATGGGGCCTTTTGCCTATTGTTGAAGGGAGGCCAGGGAAGGAGAGGGGAGGGTGAGGGAGGAGAGGGGAGGGAAGTGAGGTGAAAGGGGGTGGTACCTTTGAGCCAATACGTAAAATATTTGGGAAACCACAGATTTCCGAAAATAGACAAAACTGGACATGAGCATTTCGAAATAGGCAGAGTCCCCGCTCCGAGGGTCGTCTATACACAGAGCAAGGATAGTTCAAGGCGTCCAAAACTAACTGTGATTTCAATCAACTCCACATAAATAACAATATTGTGCGTGAAGTTCAATGCTGAGTTTTCTTTCATGCCGAGTCAGCATTTCATCAGACAAGGATAACGACGGCAGTAATTATTGTACAAAGAACCAGGAGCTTGCACGCCAGAGCGCCCACTAACAATCAGCAGTAAACAATGTATTTATGTTTCTGCTGAGGACTAAATCTTTACTACACACAGAATATGTCATGCGCAAGAGAGGGCAAGGTACCAGGGCTCCCGGAAATCAACATTCAACATTGCTACCCACCAGGCGACATAAAAACACAATATAACATAACGTCTCAGGATGCATACAAAACTTAATAGGAAAGACAGAAGACACGTTTTGCAATATTCCTTCAATTCACAAGCAGTTAATTTCGAATTTCGAAAATAATATGTATGGGTGGAGGGGAAAAGATGGTGGGGGGGGGGGTCTGTTCGTGGATCAAACAAGTTTAAAATCTATAGTTTGTCATTGTCACGGTCCCAAATTGTGCCAATAGCTATGTCAGAATAACGAATGCTGAGAAAAGAAGATTAAAACAAAAACTAGGCGATAAATCAAAACCAAACATCCAACTCGTAAGGTATCTTAACAGTGAGACTGCAAGTCCTGCTACTGGTGTGCAATGAGTTTATTCATCCATCATCCCAACGTCCCACCCCCTGGCTGAAAGCAATTTTCTATTAAATTGACCATTAAAATGTCATACTATTTGCTGCTTGCGTATCTTCTGCTCCTTTTCCCACGTCTAAGAGGAAGACTGAGTCGGCGGCCCCTACGGGTAAATAACCGTGGCGACTAATTATCCGCTCCTAGTGTCACGGACAAAGAGAAGAAACAGCGCTAGTTCACCGAGGACGGAGTCGTGGACATAAAATGTCCGAGGTGGAAAGATGCTAGTGAGGAAAGATGGGATTCTCAGATACAGAATGAGAAATAGGACAGATGGTACCTTAAGCTTTGCAGGAAGCAAGAAATGTTACATTACAACAAACAAGCAACGTTAAATTATAAATCAACGCGACGTGTCAAACAACAACATCAAAATTGTTCAATTTATTCATTGATTATTTATTCAGAGAAGCACATTGATACAACGACGGTCATTTATTGCATGGTAAAGACTGGCAGAAACAACAGAAGGAAACGGGAGAACAGCTGGGCCTACCAGTTCTGTACTCTATTCACTAAGACAATTTCAAAACTTTAGATAAATCTAGAACAGGGGCGGCTCGTGGGTCTAAAAAGTGGGCATGCACAATTAAGCTATCTTAGGCTGAAGATAATCAAGAGCAGAGTAAATGGGATGGTGAATAATTTTAGGATCTTTGGGTTGCTGAAGGAAGACCTTGTGCTTTTATTTTCATTCTTTTTACTTATGGCTTTGACTTGTAGAATTAAATCTGTTTGTTAGCTAAACGTCAATTTCATTCATCCTGCATTAGAACTGAACACTCAAGTAATACCTTTCTCCACTCTACTACAAAACCGTTCAAAAGCACAACTCATAGGACGGTGACTTAATTTAAGTATGTCACGTTCACCTCCCTCAGGTTCACGGTCACAGAGTCACTTAAAATAGCGACAAGACAATGAACCTATCACAATTCACTTGAGCACTCCTCTGGATTGCTCCGGGGCCCACATGATTTTGGCATGGAATAGTGCACAGTCTATGGCGTTTATTTTTAAATTGTCTACTGTGGGCTATGGTTCGGCGCTATTCGGCTGGAGCACATTTGAGATGTGCCGTTTTATTAATATTAGTGTACCGCCAAACTCTCTACAAGCGTCGTCATCGCTTGGGTTATCCCAAAGAGAGATTTATAGGTCAGGTTTCCACTGTTGACTATCCTGTTATGTTTAGATACAGCGCATGAACTTAGGCATAGCATAGTAGATGATTTACGGCGCTATAGAATAGAAATGACAGTTAAGGCGCCAGCGAGGGCCTTGTTTTGATATATAATATTTGGCTAGTGTTTGTTTCTGGTGTCTTTTATTTTATTATTGTGGGTGCTTTACGTCATAGAATATTAAAACATTTTGGGCGGCACTGCACGACCGTGCGCTATGGACGAACAGCGCCTGATCTAGAACTTTGACCAAGTAGCAATTATGTATCCCGACATACCTGTATCGTTGTTCACATTCACGATGGTTTCGCGCATCCAGTCCTTTTCCCACGTCTGTGGATAGGTTACCCGCTGAGAGGTCCGCGATATTTTGAACTGGCTATTTTGGAAGCCTTTAAAAATGACGCGGTGCACTGCTAATGGGAAATGACGGCAAGGCTTGGTTTACGTAAGCTGGGAGGTAACGGGGCGAAGGTTTAAAATAATAACATTGACATTCCGATGACTGACGGGAAGGAGGGACGATTCCCTCACAGTCCACTGGGCTATGAAGTGTAGGCGCTACATTTATGAGACTGATCGTGAACTCACTAAAGGTAAGATAGACAGGATAGGATAGTATAAAATATGAGGATGAGACGATATTAAATAATATAGGCAGGAAACAGAAAGGACATAGACATGATAAGATAAGACACGATGAGACGATATCATCATCTAGTGCAAAATCTGGGACAGACATCGGCCATCATGGTTCTCCATTCATTCCTTTGCTCGGATGCTCTCATAAAAGCTTCCTTATCCTGATCTTTCCCAGTTACCCGTCTGTTTAGGCTCTCCAAGTAGGTTGATCTGGATCTACCCCTGCCTCGTTTGCCTTTAAAATTGCCAGTGAATGCTGTTCAATGCTTTTATTTATTCTATCCAGGTGTCCCGTGGACTGCATTTGTCTTCTCCCGATTGTTCTTTTATTAGCGAGCGTGTACCTTTATTAGAATAATACGAGCACACATAACCACCCCCTCCCCTTTTCCTCTCACACACACACACACACACACACACACACACACACACACACACACACACACACACACACACACACACACACACACACTCATCTTCTTCTTTTTCTTCTTCTTCTTCTTCTTCTTCTTCTTCTTCTTCTTCTTCTTCTTCTTCTTCTTCTTCTTCTTCTATCCCGTTGTTGGGGCAACCGTGGGAGCACCACTGCATCTGACAACCAGCTCTCGCCATTACTCACACATAACTAACAAAAAATACACATCATAATCATTCGAATATAGGCATAAGAGATGATTTCTTCCTTGAAGGAAGGGTTTACTTTAGAGGGGGCGTACGCCGGGTGATAAACACGAGCTGAGTTCAACAGCCTTTGCTCAGTTCTTCATTATTTTCAAGGACACCTTTAAAAGTTCGCCTAGTTCAACGAATTAGAAGCTACCCCGGGGCAAATGAGCAGGTGTATACATAGGGCAGGAAGCATGTTGTTTTGTTGTTTTTTTAATAAGACTTTCTTTCGTGTTCGTTGCTGACATGAACAGGACCAAACCACCAGGGTTTGAGCTAAGAGCAAGCTGTTCCAGGGAAGAGAAAGAATTTGATCCCTTTCAGATTCAATACCATGAGTGAGTAGCCTTGCCAGCAAAAGATCTATATATATCGGCACCTTCGTACTTTAAAAAAACCCTGTTAATTTAAATAATCAATGACCACCGAGTTGACTTGACGTGAAAAACTGACAGAAAAAAAAAAATGACAGATGATTATATGCATATCCTTTCCCTTAGCCTAGCATCTGCGTTTGTGGCCATTTTTTGGTCCAAAAGTTGCCATAAAAAAAAAGTTGTCATTAATTTTCTAGCTTTCAACTCTCTGTGGTCTGTGACGACGTATAGTAATATGATGATTGAGATAACTTCATCTAAGACACCAGAATTTCTTGTACTCTGTTTTAAGCACCCAGAATATTTTTGCAGCCTCACAAAATGTTTAGCTTTAGTAGAGGTTTTACGGTGCTTGCAACTGCATAAGGTCATATGAGCGCCAGAAGATTAGAGGTGTTATAAGAGAGTAGTAACAAACAAAAACAAAAAAAAAGAAGAAGGGGAGATCAGGACGATAGATATTTCATAGGAAAGAAGAAGCAAACCACACCAGAGCACCCGCCAACCACCCACACACAGAGTGTAAAAACTTGATAAATAAAGGTTTCACAACAGAATGAAATCATAATTAGAACAGCAAATAAACAACCACAACAATTAACAAAAAAGGGCGTGTGTCAACCCAGCCATAGACTGGCCGTTTTAACCCTAAATGTGTGTAATTCAAGAAAAAGTACAGGATCTAACATGTAGATCATGGGATCACACACAAGGGGCCTGCCCGTGTCAGTGTTCGTATTTGGTAGAGACACGCTGTAACATAACTATAACACTTTTTTAAATAAAAAGGTGGGAAGAACATTACGCTAAATAAACACACAAAAAATGGAAAAATAACACATCAGAACAATAATGAGAAAACAAAAATTAACACACCAACCTAATAAAACACAACAAAGAGAGAAACATGAAAGAGAAACAGCAATATATAAATAGTATGTAATGTAGCCTACTTATTATGTTCTTCACATGAAAATTACAAATCTATGCAGTGTAAACAAGTGAGAAAGAGATAAAGTAAAGCGAAAGTGAAAATAAAGAGGTTTGGTTTCTTTTTTTAACGAATATTATTCCCAGTTGTTGTTGTTGTTGTTGTTGTTGTTGTTGTTGTTTTAAAATTATTTTTTCTTCCCAGCGGTGTTTTTTTGTTGGAAAAATGCAAAAATCGCGGCCGCGAACCAAAAATGCCAAAAATCACGGCAGCGACAAATGCAGATGTTGTTAGCTTAGCTTTGAAATTGAATACAATGTACAGGAGAATGCAGATTCTGGTGCATGATAAGTGTACGAGAATGAAACAACAAAAATTGTCTGTCAATGTATTTTTCTTCTCTGAGTTTTAACGTGTTGGTTTCTTTTATGATTGTGTTTTATGCCCCCTTCGACACAGTTTAGATCATAATTTGGGAAGCGGGCTTCGACCATGCCTGTCAGGGCCAATCTAGGTTGAAGTGGATACAGCATCAGCTTAGCGTGAGAAAGACCGACACACTCGATAAAAATCATATCCACACGAGTATTGAACACAGGTCTTCTGCGTGAGACGGCCAAGCGCCTAACTGCTACACCATAGATGTCAGTTTAAATTTATTGTCAATGGTATAACGGACAAAGCAGGGTAGCAGAAAACGTTAGGAACGACTGTGGTGTTAAAAAAACAACCAAATAAACTGAACAGATATTTCTCTTGGCTTCAGTAAAATAAGGATTGCCTAATATTTTTTAAAATAAGAACGCGTGTTGTTAGGATCTTGCTAAGACAACAGTTTCATCGCATCAATCATCGAAGGCCAAATGTCGGGTTTTCACCTCGTCAGAAATAGAACTGTGCAGGGGCCTGACGTCAGATGTTGAGGCTATTTTGGAGCCAGCTACTGTCGAGTAATGGGTTAACGAAAATAAACATACTTTCATCACTGCTCCTGTCATGTCTATAATATACCCAAAGAAAAGGAAGTAAACCTTCAGTCATGGCGAGGTAAATTATGTATTAGGCCAACAAACCATCACTTTGTGTTTAGAGTAACGCCCTTGAAGAAGATAATTATTATAAGTAAAGTTGCACTCAATTAAAGAATACTGAGTATGTAGCTCTTTTGATCGTCATCTTAAGTCAACTTCATTAGGATAATAGACTTGCAAAAATTCAGATCAAATTCTAAACAAATTACATATGCGCCTTTGATAAAAATATAATTTGAAAATGTCCTTCCCTTGAAGCTTTTCTTCACACACACCCCCCCCCCCTCCCTAAAAAAACCCTTTTTTTAAACGACGTACAAAAAGTACTCACTGGCCGTCTTTTACTGTGCATATCATATAAGACGTTTGGGACGAGAGTTGCATTTAAAATTAAAACGACCTAAAGTGAGACTATCCAAGCAGTCACAATCTTCAAAAGGCTTGCCCCAAAATGTGTACTTAATGTTGATAAGGCGAAAAGATGCAGCTGTGATATAACGATAATAATAATGCTGATTTTTTAAATATTTCTTTTTTTTTTTTTTTTTTTTTTTGGTTATTAAAACACTTATAGTTACACGCCACTTATTTGATTTTTGCCACTTCACTTTTCCCTTTATCTTGTTGGCCTGTTAGCCCATATATTTTTACCTCCCGGGAACCCTCGACGTTACGTATTGCAAGTAAGCGGTAGATTTTTTTTCTACTTGAAGGGACAGTCGAACTTACCACTTTTAGAAGACAATCACCTATTTTTTCCCATCTCCCCTCTTGTTTTTGTTTTCTTTCTCTCCAGTAATTATTATGACAATGTTCAAGAGGACGTCCTGTCTAATGTGACCACTTTTCTCCTCGACAATGGATGTTTGTCATGGATAAGTTCGAATACTTTTCAAAGGACCATTACCGGTACCAGTGATACTGATAGTAACAGTTGAGGGTTTGTACATCGAAAGAGAAAGTGAGTTAGTCGTCTCAAAATCTTTAAACTCCAGTTTTATTTCATTTTACAAAACCTGTCCAACGAACTCTAGGGGAATTGCTTTTAAAAGAGGGTCCTGGCATATATATTATATAAGCACTCCCCAAACAAAACACGGCCCCAAAGTGAGTTATATAAATTCAAGCAATTTAAATCCAAACACATTTCTAAAACAGATCTAATTTGACGCAGTGCAATGCGACAAATTCTAGATGCCACTTCTCTACATTCTGCTTTTGGTAGTTCACTAGAAATATAAACACCACCCTCCCCCCTCCCCAATCCACTTTCACTATCATCATTTCCCTAATCCGGAAAGCGTGAAAACAATGTGATTAGGAAGACCAAACCTTCTTTTCATGTGTTCAGCCCTTTAATTCACGTAAGCTAAAAAAAACACGCACAGTGATAGCTCTGAAGGGGAGCGTAAATTGAAAGGTGTGTGACCTCGTTAGGCCTCCTTTTGTTTGGCGAAAACAGAAAATTAAGGGCTCGTGTCGCTACACTTTGGAAAAAAGATTAAGGATGTAAACTGGTTTCATTCAATTCACTAACTTTGCCTTGGATTACACACATTACAATTACAGCTAATAAAAAAGGATGAAGAGTTGTTATGTTAAGGTTACCTGGGCCGCATTAGTTGGAAGGCGTCGCTTGTAAGAATCTCTCCTTTCTTACAATGATCACCCATCTGTTCTATTCTTTTCCTTGTCAGGGGACAGATAAATAGGTGTGTGTGAGTGTGTGTGAGTGTTCGTGTGTGTGAGTGTGTGTGTGTGTGTGTGTGTGTGTGTGTGTGCGTGTGTGTGTG
>NW_004797550.1:177636-180198 GCF_000002075.1 Aplysia californica
GTGTGTGTGTGTGTGTGTGTGTGTGTGTGTGTGTGTGTGTGTGTGTGTGTGCGTGTTTACATGTGTGTGTGCGTGTTTGCATGTGCGTATGTGTGTGTACATGCGTGTGTGTATGTATGTGTTTGTGCATGCGCATGCGCGCGTACACGTGCGTGTGTGTGTATGTGTGTGTGTGTGTGTGTGTTTGTGTATGTGTTTATACACGTTAGAGGGAATCGAACTCGTGTTTTCTGCCTGAGTCGGCAAAGAGCTTCATAACCATTACACTATAGAACTGACTAGGGAGAACAGAAAAATACCATATACGGAGTCGATTTACACCGATTGTAAGTCAGCTCCCTTGTTTTATGGATAACACACTCGAGGTCTCCAATCACCCGCCACTGCTCACATGAAAGGGATTCTACTGATACTTTATTATTCCGCCTTCTTCATGGCCAAACTGTGCCTCCCTATTCCATGAATTATTAATTTGCTACACGCCGAAATATGGATATGGTCATTTAAAAGGCCTACACTCCTCAGCTTGAAGGATAAGCTGCTGTATGGACCCGCGGATCAGCACCACGGGACAGTTCCTTTTATCCTCTACGACAACGTGAGGATTTTTTTATTTTTAAAATTTTAATGTAGATGTCTGTACGCCCCCATCGACACATCTTAGATCATTTAAGAAGCAAGCTTTCTGTCCTGCCTGTACGGGCCAACTTGGCCTGAGAGGGGTACAGCATTTCAGCACAAAGACCGAGATACTCAATAGATAATTTCTCCCTACTCGAGAATAGAACTCGAGTCTTCTACTTCTACGTGCGAAGCGCCTTACCGCTACACCACAGACGCCGGTGCATCCAAGGGTGGTGGCAATCGAAATCCTCCGATTTCAGTCTTGACTACCGGCTGGGAAAAGGAAATGGTCATTTGGCAAAGAGCTTTGACAATCCACGCAAAAGCTTATTTTCAAGAAAGTCGTGTAAGGAATTCGGACACGGACCATCAGTGCCACAATCCAGTAAGGAACCAATAAAGCTTTAAGTCGAGGACAGAACAGAACATCCGTGTTGTTCAGACTACATTCCTGAGGCTTTGTCTTTATTGGGCAGCCATAGAAGGTGCTGGAAAGTCCCCTTAACGCTGTTTGAGAAAATACAAAGAAAAACAAAGAATAAAGCTACACGGGCAGTGGCAAAAGTGATCAATCGAAAGTAGACAACCACCGCTTTGGTAAAGGAGTGATACGAAGTATCCACTATCTTTTTTTTTTTTTACTTGACACCATCCACTGTAACGTATCATGATGTTATGAATTTCGAGTGCAATGCTGAAGTTTTACTTGTTCAAATCCCAGTGGGGTCTGGCGTAATTTAATTTGCTCGTACTTTCTGAAATATTTCCCCTCATTAGCAAATTTCACAGAAACCATATGTCTTTACATCCACGCTACTTCCAAACCTGCTCCATTTTCAATGAGTCATGAATGACCCCCCCCCCAAAAAAAAAAAAAAAAACTAGCAAAAAAGCACTTCAAAAAAATGAAGAAAAGAAAAGAACCGTACTCTCCTCAACTAACAGCACGCTAGAAATTTAGGCAAAAGTGGCCTATCTGTATCCCAGCGCAATGACGTTTTGCAGAGATACAACTTTCTCGCTCACATCCTCAACAACCAAACGATTCCTGCTGCATTCTACCTATCGTCTGCTGGTTCCAGACTCCCAACGTTCCGTGTACGTGGGAAATCAACAAAAGACCCGACCTGCCCGGGCTCCCACGGTGACTTCTGCCCGACCTTGTAAATTACATTACCTGTGAGGGCCCACCTGGCCGGTGTGGCTTTGGGCTGAGGTGAAATGACGAGCTTACTCATCCGTCTTAAGTCTTGTCTGTATTTGTCCCACATGTCGGGTCAGCTCATCGGCTCAACCAGATCAGGACAGAAAATTTGAAGAGCCAGTGAAAGCACACGAAGCAAACTATCGCGTAAAGATAAACTCTGATTTCTTCCGCAGTTAAAATTCCTGATCAGTTTATGGGTTATGCTACTATCGGTAAATCGGCAATGTAAATAAATGGATGAAAAAGAATACAAATTAATGATCTTTCATCTTTCTTGAAAGGAACAGTAATTTGAACGCTTGAGGAAACACACATAATACACCACAACAACAAAAACAACATCGTAAACAACAACAATAACAACATCATCAACAACAACAACTAGACAGTCGCTTGCTTTCTGTACATTAAATCCATAGAAGAGGAATAGACATCAATTCCGACAAATTGGGCTCTAGTAGCTGTCTCCTTCATAGCAAATCTGTAAAAATAGACGACTGAGAACGGTACTTAAGTCACTAACAACAGACCGGTGAGAGGGCAGGGGAAGCTCATTCTTCGCGATCATCCCATTTCTCCGCCAAGACGGACGTTCTTCACCCATAGAACCGCTCTAGTGTGGCACCTGGTCCACGCCACAGAAACAAGAAGAGAACAAAAAGCGTAGGTGTACTGTTATGCGTGCAGCTCGTTTGCTTTATTTTCGTTTCTTTGTTTGTCTGTTTATGGGG
>NW_004797550.1:182436-185428 GCF_000002075.1 Aplysia californica
ATCAAAACGTTCTCAGTAATGAGAGCAGAGGTCAGAGACAATCGTTCTCGGAGTAGAGGAAGGTTCCTTTAATGGAGGACTCTGTGGGCCACGGCTCACCGCGGACCTTGACACCTGAGATCTGGGTACTCACTCAACTCAGTGCCACTGAATTCTGACTGACGACAGAATAAGGGAATAGACAGATAGTCGCTACCCTATAAATACAAAGTTCTGTCTGCTCAGTAGCTCTACCTAGTTTTGAGAAATTTGACGATAAAAATTGTGAGTTTAACAACATGTCACGCTTTTTCGAATGCAATCCTTTGCATATCTTGATAACGACTCCGAATAAGCTTACGATTTTGATAGAACAGATACAACCATTTCTGACCTCGTGATCTTAGTAACTCAAAATGTCAGATATAATTTTTTTATTTCTAAGTTAGCAAAGTATTTGGGATAGTCGTCGGTGTTCTGGTGTTGTTTGCTCCTTCTTTCCTATCAAACATAATATATTAGTGTCTTTATCTCTCCTGTTCTTTGTATGTCTCTCTCCAGTAACACCTCTAATCTTCGGCACTTATGTAAATGACCCATTTGGGTTGCAAGTGCCGTAAAACTCTTAAACGAGACCGCTTTCAGCTAAAACTGGTTATGGTTGCTGTTAACATGTTCTATGCCTGTTTCAAAACAGAATTGGTTCTTTAAGAGGCAGTACCAACTTTTTAAAGTCTTCCTGCAATAGATCCGATGTCAGAATATGAGATGATTAGACAATGAAATGTTTTACGCCACCATCCAAACAGTTTATTCATTTGGGAGATAGACTGTTGAACTCTGTCAGGTTATTCAAGATGCGGGGGCCTTTTAAGTTATCGTCCCTCAGCGATAGGACCAAGCCTTGAAAACTCCCTAAAACAACCCAAAGTTCTACGCGGCCCATTGCGGTTTCGAACCCAAGTTATCTGCTTCGTGTAGTCCAACATAATACCAACATAGATGATGGCGCACCCTTTCGCAACAGTTTCTCTATATACAGACTCTGTCAGAGATTTTAAAATTAATGTTATCAAAAGTCGACGATAACATAGTCAACGACCCACCCGTTTTGCATCTTCTTCGTCTGATTTGTATTTCGGAACCTTTATTAAAAATCGCAGTCTCCAGTCCTTCTGGCCCTGCTCTGTGGTGCCACAGCCTTCGCGCATGAATGCTGACCTCTAAACAGCAGCTGTGGACGCTTGTACAGACCGACACGCGCACTCACCTGCACTTCGCTACCTCAGAATTACAAGGTTCTATCTGACATGTTTGGTAGAGCTGGGCGAAGACTCGATTCCGGAACCGATCCCCACGATTAAATGCTACGGAAGAAAAGTTGAGACTCCTTTTTACGTAAACCAACGGTTACCAGTCCATTCAATAATAAAAATCATCTTCTTTAAAAAAAGAAATTGTTTTGGAAAAATGAAAGTTGATGCCTCGAAGTGTTCCGAAATCAAGTTATCTTAAATCCTGAAGATGTTCGGAGCCAACCAGATAACCACCGGAAGAAATCACTTTATTAGAAAGTAAGTAATTGGGTTCGGAGACGATCTCTCCGATTCCTCCTAGGTTTCAATAATCGGGAACCTAGCCGCCCAGCCCTAAATTGTTTGGCCGGTTTGAGTTACTAAGACCATGAGGTCAGAAACCAAATGTCCTACCAGCTCTATCAAAGTCATAAGATCACCAGGTGTCGTTATTGAGATATTCAAAGAATTGCATTCGAAAAAGCTTGACTTGTTGTGAAACTCAAAATCTTTGACGTCAAATTTCTCAAAACTAGGTACTGAGCAGATAGAACTTTGTAGTTCTAACGTAGTGTTCAAAAAGATCAAGATTGAGCCGTAAAGAATGGCACCACAAAATACGTTCTATGTCTTTTTCTTTCTTTTTTTTTCTTTTTTTTAAAGGAGATATATACGTGCTGGAAACTTTCCAAATTGTATAATGTTGGAACTTCAAAAAGCTGGGTTTCACAGTGCCCATTCGAGGGAAAGCGCGCACATCGAAGCGCAAGAATGGCTCTTCATTAGGCTCTTGTTTTTTGTGTTTTTTTCTTCTTCTTCAAAAATTACTTTCACAGGCAGTTCCGGGGATTTTTGCTGAACTGTTCAATGTCGGAACTCCAGAAACTCTTTCAAAGAGAACGAAATAAGAGGTATTTCAATAGCCTTGTAAGAATTTTTTTCCATAAAACTTCTTTAACATCTTTAACATGTTGGGGGTTTTCAAATTGCACATTTTTGGACCTTGATTTCGAAAGCCATATGTTAAAATTAATGAAGTCCATTCATTGGCAAAATCAGGAAGCCAATTTAGACTGCTCATAGTATTCTTTTTCTTATACTTTTAAGAGTATATATATATCTATTTTGGGCAACTTCAACCTTGTCGCAAACTAACCTTCTTATATTACCATTTGTTTTATTTTTTCTTCCTTGAAAGAGGGGGAGCGTTGGGGAAAGAAGCAGCTGCTGTATATCAACATCATTCTTTATCATTCAAACCCTGCCTTTCAAGAAACCCGGCTGTGGGATAAGTCCCAGCTGAAAACACGATGATGCTCCATGAGATATCATCCCCCCTTCCCCATCCCTCTTTTTCCCTCGTGGGAATCGAACTCAAGTCTATTGCATAATGCAAGGAAAACAGTTTTGTTGGCGCTTTCAAATTCATCCAAAAACAAAAAAAGCTGAAACCTCGACAAAAGTTTTCGTTCTGAAGGAAAGAGCCGTGCAGCGGAATGGCATTAGGAGATATTTCATGTGTTCTGGGGTTAAGCTGGGGGCAGCAGCCAATGCAAAGAAGGAAGTGCCAGCCTGTCTATCAGTCTTCACCGAGATTTCCCTTCCTATTATCCTTTTTTTGTCTTTTTTACCATTTTTTTCTTTCTTCTGTAATTTCTTTTCTAGAATTTCCTCCGTCTCCTCCTCCTCCTCCACCACTTCCTCCTCTTCAATAATAA
>NW_004797550.1:187708-189148 GCF_000002075.1 Aplysia californica
CTCTCTCTCTCTCTCTCTCTCTCTCTCTCTCTCTCCCCCCTCTCTCTCTCTCATTCTCGTACACCAAAGAACAGAAAGATCACAGATACACTTAATGATTGTCCGGACAGGAGAACCCCCGATTGATGGGTGAAAATTCACATCACGAGTATAGAACAATATCTATGGCAAAAAGCGGAAACGAAAACAAATTAAAATACCCTTCGGAAGACGATAACTTCAGCTATTATCACGTTTACGTGTTTTGCTCTGAAGAATTGAGATATACACCTGCACCAGAACATAACGCACAATAATGCTCAGTGGGAATACTGGAAAACAAGGCTAGAGCAAAAATTGTATGTGAGTTGTTGTTCAATTACAGTTGATAACTAGTCTGTTCGACAACTGATACGTATCTTAAGGCACACATCAAGACTGAGATTTAAAGTGGGAAAAGACTAGACAATACCAGGGAGCTCAGTTACATCGCAGAACAAATAGACAGTAAAGACACGAGGCCTGTACCCTCTATCATCGCATTCCTCAAGGAAACACGTAAATCTAGTTAATGTGGTAAAAGATTTTTCACTAAAGTAAGATCAATGCAAATAATAGGGACAACTTCTATATTGTTACCATTTTTCTTTTGTCCACTTTAAAAGTACAATCGAATGTGGGTCAGCGCATCGACACGGTAAAAGCCACAAAAAGAACATAGGAAAGGACAGAGAACCTACAGGGGGAGTCCCTTAACCGTCGTCTAGGTAAATTAAGTTACTTTTATGCAAAACGGCAGAAAGAAATGTGATGTTTCTGTACCTTATACCTCTTAAGAGTTTCCCAGTTCCACATATTTTTGTGGTATCGACCAGATTCAAAGTTTCATTATGTGTGCCAGAAGTACAGTGCTTGCAGCACTACGGGCTACTCCTTGCTAGATAAAGGCAAAGATGTACTATCTTTGATAAAGGTTAGAGTGTGCGAGTGGGTGGTTGGCGGGTGTTGTGGTGTGATTTACTTCTTCTTTCCTATCAAGCATCTTTAGATCTCTTCTCTTTCTTTTTAGTGTTTGTTACTCTCTAGTAACACCTCTAATCTTCGGCATTTATATGATTTTATTGTGTTGCAAGTGCCATAAAACGCTTACTAAAACATGGGTATGCGCAACGATTCAAAGTGTAAAGTGATAACGATACTTGTTTGTTTCGTTGTTGTTGTTTTTTCAGTCAGATTTATTTTCATTTCCTATTAAAATTTCAAGTACTGCAAAGTACTGGTAAAACATTTATGGATGAGATCTAGTAATAAAGATAGAAGAATAAAAAACAAAACTGTGAAATCTTCCAAAAACGATGTTGACGCTGTTTAGACGATCGATATCACCGAGCACGATGATAACGGTGATGAAATGAACACTGATGTAAAAAGACCGCAGAATTAATAACTCTGTCCCCCCCC
>NW_004797550.1:191392-193545 GCF_000002075.1 Aplysia californica
TTCTTCTTCTTCTTCTTCTTCTTCTTCTTCTTCTTCTTCTTCTTCTTCTTCTTCTTCTTCTTCTTCTTCTTCTTCTTCTTCTTCTTCTTCTTGAAACGACATCAAAACAAACCCATAGCCGAGGCAAACAAAAATGTACTCGGCAGTTTCATTTACTCAAGAAAATAAATTTAAAAATAAACCCTCTGCATGGTTATCAAAAGTAGCAGAAGGAGAAACCCCAGACCAAAACGGCAGAGACTGAATGAGAACGGCCGAAATCGATGAGTTCTAAATTCAACTCAGTGGTTGGAACGAAGACCTAAGACTTCAACCATATAAAACTAGGCCATCTGGGTGGAGAAAGGGGGTTAAGATGTCATTAACATGGGCGCATGACTGCTTGGTTTGGGGAAGATCTAAAAAACGGAGGGGCACTTATCACAAGACTCTTTTTCTTTTTTTTTTTCTTTTTTTGTTTTTTATTAAAGAGCTTTCTCCGCGTCGTGTGGCTTAAGAAAACCCCGGTTAGGTTTTGTTTTGTGAGTTAAAGCCATACCAGACACACATAGGTTTGTCTGGAAGGTGGGCACCACAAGACCGGGTGTAGGGGCTTTCGCTTTCATTGGTTTTTTTCCTATTTGCTAGACCGCACCTCACTCGAGAGATAACAAGGAGAGAAGACAGAGTAAGTAAGGGGATCAACCTACGTTATAGTGATTGTGGCGTTTGGCTGATACCTCGACAGAGAGTGAGGTTCTCATCCTTTTTGTTTCAGTAAAGAGTTCTAAGACACTTGCAACACTATTAGGTTATATAAGTGAGGAAGACCAGAGGTGTTACAAAAGAGTAACAAACATAAACATGAAGGAGGAGAGATCAGGACGATAGACCTTTGATAGGAAAGAAAAAGCAAGCCATACTGAAGCACCCGCCAACCACCCAATCGCAACCTTTTAGCAGGAGAGCAGGTTATTTTCCCCACCCAGAAACGTAGCGCAACGAAGCCCATGAGGTAATCAAGCCTTTTGTGATTATACTTCTCGCTAGAGTGGTCGCTTTACTATAAGTTATTATATAAGATACTATTATGTTACTTGAACCTTCCCTTTCCTCCAGTCGTTTTCTGAATTTGAAACTACTTCAGAGCAAACCCATACCCCATACGAATACATATTTCATCATCTGCCGTTAATAAGAAGAATGACCAATGCAAAACCCTTTCAACACAGTAGGGTTATTTAAAAGGTGGGACTTCCGAAATTAACTTCCACGGAGCGAAATGGGTGGAGAGTCTTAGAAACTTCCCAAAACAACCCAAGTTCAGAACGCCCTATAAGAAATGCAAACCAGAGTCGTTCGACCAAATGAGCTATCTCGTGCTCTTTATGAAACCCCTTTATATCAACAATGACACTTCATTATTTTTTAATCAAGGAAACTTTGTCTACTCTTATAGGGAGCATTCATGTCTCATACTATTATGAAAGTTATGTCAAACAACGTGCCACCTTACACTCTGTTTTCTCAGCTGAGGAGAACATGTCTTATTCAAGGACACAACCATATTATGGCAACCCATCTAAAAAGTCGTCTAACCTACAAAGAGATACATGCTCTTAATAATCTGTGTTCGCTTAACGTTCGACCATTGGGGACGTATTGTATTGATTTCTGTGCGGACTTTCAATAGTTTATAGTATGAAGCAATGGAGACTTGTGTTGATAGAGGGGTAAAAAATACCTACATTAAAAAAAGGAATGAATTTTAAATGTCCTGTGAATTCTAAAATATAACTTCAGTTCCTACTCTATCCTATCATGCCACAGTGACCTGCAATTTCTTTATTTTCTTTAGGACGACAAAATTATTTCCATGACATTTGTACGCCCAGAAATGCCAAACAAAAACTCACATTCATACAGAGAGCCGGCTTGAACTCACAACCCTTGGGCTCAAGTGAGCACGTGAAATAGCCCTCGGCTACTCCCATGTCGGCTGAGAATAAACACAATTTAGGGGTAAACGGAGGCATTATCAGCGTAATGAACTCAATGTCTGTGTGTGTGTGTGTGTGTGTGTGTGTGTGTGTGTGTGCATGTGTGTGTGTGTGTGTGTGTGTGTGTGTGTGTGTGTGTGTGTGTGTGTGTGTGTCTATGTGTGCATGCGTGTA
>NW_004797550.1:194081-195833 GCF_000002075.1 Aplysia californica
GTGTGTGTATGTGTGTGTTTGTGTGTTTGTGTGTGTACGTATGTGTTTGTTTGTGTGAGTGTGTTTGTGTGTCCATGTGTGCGCATGTACTCTCGTGACAGTTTCATTCATCCCACACTGGCATGCACTCCCTTTCTTTTGTTCTCTCCTCTCCCTCTTCATTTCCAAAACAAAAATCTGAGGGCACTTATTGGCCCTGAAAAACATTCCCTCAACCTTTCTGAAACATCCAGATCCGAAAGCCCTAAAGAAGCTCCTTCTCATCTTCAACAAGACCTCACTGATAACCCTTTTCTCGTGCATGCAAGGGCAAGGATACTCTGTATAATTACGATGAAAGAGCGCTCAGTATTACAAGCACGGTAGAGCAAGGTAATTTGGAAGTGTAGCCTGGAACTTTATGTCAGAGGAGGCGCTGTCTGCTGCTGTGATCGTAAATGTTTTACGTTCCCATTGACAAAATTAGCTCATTATAGGAGGCAGGTTGCAGCGACCTTGTGTTCCAAGGTTCACCTGGGATGTGTGGGACACTCATATATTCGCAAGATGAAGCCAGAGACATTCAATAAAATGTTTATTCTTCGCGTGGGGATCGAACTTACGTCATTTGAGAACTAAACCAGGAAACTAAGAATTAAACCTATTAGAGAAAGAAAAGAAAAACCTCCCTTGCACCCCTTGTGGCACACCTGCTGATGAACTTGGGAAGCCACTGGCCACTGAAAAAATACAACGTTTGAATCGAGTGGGTTCCGAATCATTTTTATCAAGTTGCACATAAAATAGGGCAATTAGTTGCTTTTCCTTTGGAATGACTTCGTACCTGGAAGAGGAGTTCACTTTACGAACAAAACCATACACACACACACAAATACGATTTTTAGCTAGCTGTAGAAAATAACAAGATAGTGGTTTTTCAAAGTTATGAGAAGTTGGTTTACCTTAAAAAAGACTATATTAAGAACCAACACAAAGAAACAAAACGTGTCTATTTAGACGTATAGAACTGCAGGGTGTGTAATTAAGGTTAGAGCTGCTTTACCTTTGAAATGACTACATCGTGTCTAGAAGAGGGGTGCACTTCAAAAACATACCTGACATCATTTTTTTTTAAAAATAAAGACGTCTAGATAACCGTAGAGAACTAAAGGATGTGCTAATAAAGGAACGTGCGCTATCGCAAGCGGAAGAACGCTCAAGATAGCAAGTACAGCAAGGTAAGGAAATTTAGGAGTGAGCGCTAATGAGCCAGATGTTTAGGGCAGGCGGTGAAATTTCTGTTCTCTGAGATCAGCCTGAATTAATACTGACGAACGACACAGCACTTGCAGAACGCTGGAAAGGGCTTTCGATGACGTTTGGGTTCTCAAAAGACAGATGGGAGTCCAGGTGTGTAAGGGAGACTAGAGTAGCAGAAAGAGAAAGAAGTTCTGAATAAAAAAGGGATATAACGGCCAAAGAGACTGTGTTAGTTGTAAAACATAATTTGTTGAGTGTTGAAAATGGCCTCACTTCGCACGAGCAGTTTCGTAAACAAAATAATAACGCTAAAATAAATGTAATAGGGGCAAGCCACACACAGAATCTCAGCTCAGGATACATTTTTTTCTTAGGGTTGTGTGCATGCGTGCGTGCGTACGTGCGTGCGTGCGTGTGTGTGTGTGTGTGTGTGTGTGCGTGTGTGTGTGTGCGTGCGTGTGTGCGTGTGTGTGTGCGTGTGTGTGTGTGTGTGTGTACGTGCGTACGTGCGTG
>NW_004797550.1:196318-197783 GCF_000002075.1 Aplysia californica
ACCCTTTCCCCTTCCCCGCTCCCTTTCAAACCCAAAGAAACAATAAAGACACTAGAAAAAAATCCCCCATAACCAAAACATTCTTTTCCCTCCCTTTCAACCCCCCCACCACTCGGCCCGTCCCTCTCGGTCTCATCTCCATTATCCGCCATTTACACCCTTCATGATCGATTAATCTGGCCTGAATTGTCTCTTCCTGTGAACAGCACCCCTTCCCCCCTCACCCTCAGTCCCCCACCGACCGCCCAAACAGCCTCACATGATCACAAGCACTGCCCTCCTCCTCAGCCTGTGGGGTAGGGCTGGGCAAAGAGTCGCTTTAGCAAAATCCGGATAATATGTTAGTGCACCTCTTCGGTAAATAATATGTTATGAATCGGTTCGGCAAATGGGTTAGAACCACTTTGACAAACGGGTTAGCACCACTTCGGCAAACGGGTGAGGAAAAAGAGTTAACGAGTCTGAATTCGGATAATGTCTCATTGAGGATTATCCGATTATCCGGATATTTATCCGAATTTTGCCCACGTCAGCTTGTGGGGCCAGGAGAAATCAAAACGCCTTCACCAGAGGAGGCTCCAGACTGCGCTTCACACATTGCGCGCGCGTCTAAAACACACATCTAAAACACAAAACATGTGGCCCAAACACACACTCAAAACAACAACAATAACAACAGAAACAACAACAACAAAAATATACATGCACACCTAAAACATCCACACAAATGCGTGCACCCAAAATGCGCTTTATTTAAACAAAACAAAACAAAAAAAGGAATAACAAACAAACCCACGAGCACCTAAAAGTAAAACAATTAGTTTTAGAAAAAGTTTTACGGCTCTCGCAACTGCAAAAGCTCATATGTGCGCCAGAAGATTAGAGGTGTTACAAGAAAGTAACGAACATAAAAAAGAAGAAGGGGAGATAAGGACGATAGATGTTTGATAGGAAAGAAGAAGCAAACCACACCAGAGCACCCGCCAACCACCCACCGATGGATGTTTGATAGGAAAGAAGAAGCAAACCACACCAGAGCACCCGCCAACCACCCACCGATGGATGTTTGATAGGAAAGAAGAAGCAAACCGCACCAGAGCACCCGCCAACCATTCACAAAGTAAAACATGCACTTCACAACATATCACACACCACGCGCACCTAAAATAAAAATAAAAACGTAGCGCGGAGGTAGGGCCATGTCTCTGGGTAGGGCGGTGAACAGAACACACAGAGAGATCATCTAAGAGTGCACACGTTCTGAACTTGAGCAAACACACTAGGTGGAAACACCTCTACAGTAGAAAAAACATAATGTAATATATAAGACAATGATTTCAAGTTCTGAGGAACAGACAGACAGACAGACAGACGGACGGACGGACGGACGGACGGACGGACGGACGGACGGACAGACAGACAGACAGACAGACAGACAGACAGACAGACAGACAGACAGACAGAC
>NW_004797550.1:197892-199848 GCF_000002075.1 Aplysia californica
TTATTATTATTATTATTGTTATTATCATCATCATCACCATCATCATCATTATCATCATAATCATAACACTGTACAAGATGACCACTTGTCTAAGATGACTACTTTTCTCCTCGACAAATAGTTGTCGTCTTGGACAGGTCCGACTGTACATACATGCTAATAATTGAAGCAGTAAATAATAAAACAAGCAACAGACTGATTAAACGACTGAATGAATAAAACTGAAATGAAAAATTTAATGAAGAACTGAAAGACAAGTAAATGAATAAATGAAATAAATGGTGTCAATGTGAAGTTGTAGTTTACTATGAAGTCCATGCCTTCACGCCACGTTTCACAAAGGAACAACTGGAGCTACAATAATGCTTAAAATGCATGATAAACAGAGACCACACCTAAGAGCCCGTCAAAAACAACTGAAAAATAACAAATGGAAAAGCGAATAATTAGTGCACGTAAAAAAGAGAGACAGACCGGCAGAAACAGAAAAGAGAAAGAAAAGAAGTAGACCCTAATAGCGGCGTCTTCCAACCACCCACCCCATAAAGGAAGAGCTATCGGGTTTGATTTGGTCCTGCCGGTTGCCCTTCTTTTTGACGTTTGGGAGCCTGAAAGACAGATGGGGGTCCAGGTGTGTGAGAGTATCGAGTGTGAAAGAAAGAAAGAAGAACTTGGAAATAAAAGAGGACTAGATCTATAACGTCCAGATGGGTTGGGTCGGTCTAAGATGTAGTTTTCTGTGTGTTGAGCTAGTAACAGATGAGCTAAATATTCTATCTCTGATTTCGAAACATTATCCTAACCGTAACCTTACAAGTAAGCAAGTTACACTTGAGAAATGAGATCAACCCGGTCTCACTGCATAGTTTTACATGTTTCGGGTCTTAAGCGTGTCATTGGGTATGTGTGTGTTTGTTTGTGTGTGTGAGTATCAGTGGCGGTGGGTAGTGAAGGGCTCACGGTCTTGAGCCCCCATCCCCACCCCCCAACTCTATCCCAAAGTAAATGAAAATAACGAAATAAGTAGTTGAAACGATTATGATCGCACGCAATGAACACAGAGTAATCAACTTGGCGGCTTGCACGTTTATCCAATCACCGTTGTCACCGCTTACAACTATAGTAACCTAACAGTCACTCAAATGTCTTTAGGGCTCAGCAACGGAGGAGCCCGTTCGCACGCTCCCTCCGTAATGAAACCCCTCTTATAAAAAAGTAAAAGAATTTTTTTAAAATATAACACTGCACAGAGTGCTCACGCTCTCCTAGCCCTGACAATGGGGTGAAAGTTTACGACACACTGACAATGGGGTGAAAGTTTACGACACACTTTCCCCCAGTGACACAGATAACAATGCGTTCATTGGACCTTTGTTGTGCGCTGTACTTTCCGCGACTAAACAGCCTAATCCAGCTCATAAACGGAATATGTTTGGAGTGCTTTGTGTGCATGTTTGTGTGTGCACCGCTGAGATTTAACAGTTATTGATTACAGCAAACCATTTTTCCATTAGATGAAAATTAATTAGAGAAATTTGGAGGTGAAACGGCTTTGTCCCCACCATCCAGAAAAATTTAAACAAAGAGATGAAAGACAAAGACTCGCCTCGTTTGAATGCTTCTCAAAATGCCGTGGCTCATCGTGAGTATAGAAAAATATCATTGTGTTGTTCTTATTGCTTGCTATTTGGTGGTAAAGAGGTGGAAGCATCCTAAGCCGCAACCAAATTTGGGTCCACCCACCGCCACTGGTAAGTATTATGTGTGTACTGTGTACGTTTGTGAGTATATATACATAATGTGTCTTTGCAGGTTTACAGTTTAGCATGAGTGTGGTCTTTTACGTGTCGTTGGGTATGTATGTGTTTGTGCCTTTGTGTGTGTATGTATGTGGGTGCGTGCGAGCGCGTGTGTGTGTGTGTATGTGTGTGTGTGTGTGTGTGTGTGTGTGTGTGT